>NC_060174.1:24472057-24772057 GCF_021184085.1 Oncorhynchus gorbuscha
GCACATTGGCTAACCGGGCTATTTGCATTGTGTCCCACCACCCACCAACCCCTCTTTTTACGCTACTGCTACCTTCTGTTCATCATATATGCATATTCACTTTAACCATACCTACATGTACATACTACCTCAATATATATGTTTATAGACTTTCTATTTTTCTCTATTGTGTTGACTGTACGCTTGTTTATTCCATGTGTAACTCTGTGTTGTTGTTTCTGTCGCACTGCTTTGCTTTATCTTGGCCAGGTCGTAGTTGTAAATGAGAACTTGTTCTCAACTAGCTTACCTGGTTAAATAAAGGTGATGTAATGCTCAATGAGTGAATGGGTAAGGAGTCAGGCGCAGAGAGCAAAGGATGCGGGAAAAAACACGCTTTAATGTCCAAAATAAAAAAGAACAAAATAATTATACCCAACACAGGCGTGTGTTGGTGAAAACAGGTGAAAACAATTAGACAAAACAAAACGAACATGGAACAAAGGATCGGTGGGAGCTAGTAGACCGGCGAGCCACCTTCGGTAATATTCGTGACAGGTGAAATCAATGAAATAAAAATAAATAAATAAAAATAAGCCTGACTTATTGTGTATAGCCTTGCTACTCTTATTTTCAAATGTCTTTTTACTGTTGTTTTTGTTCGCACTATTGGTTAGAGCCTGCAAGTAAGCATTTCACTGTAAATTCGGCGCACGTGACAAATAAACTTTGATTTGATTTGATGAATCTGTTTGTTATCTTGGCTTTCAAAGACCTTAGAGAGGCAGGGTAGTATAGATATAGGTCTGTAGCAGTTTGGGTCTAGAGTGTCTCCCCCTTTGAAGAGGGGGGTGATCGTGGCAGCTTTCCAATCTTTGGGAATCTCAGACGATATGAAAGAGATGTTGAACAGGCTTGTAATATGAGTTGCAACAATTTCGGCAGATCATTTTAGAAAGAGATGGTCCAGATTGTCTAGCCCAGCTGATTTGTAGGGGTCCAGATTTTGCAGCTCTTTCAGAACATGACCTATCTGAGTGAAGGAGAAATGGGGGAGGCTTGGGCAAGTTGCTGTGGGGGATGCCGGGCAGTTGACTGGGGTCGGGGTAGCCATGCGGAAAGCATGGCCAGCCGTAGAAAAATGCTTATTGAAATTCTCAATTATAGTGGATTTATCGGTGGTGACAGTGTTTCCTAGCCTCAGTACAGTGGGCAGCTGGGAGGAGGTGCTCTTATTCTCCATGGACTTTACAGTGTCCCAGAACTTTTTTGAGTTTGTGCTACAGGATGCACATTTCTGTTGTAAAAAGCTAGCCTTAGCTTTCCTAACTGCCTGTGTATTTTGGTACCTAACTTCCCTGAAAAGTTGCATATCACGGGGGCTATTCGATGCTAATGTAGTACGCCACAGGATGTTTTTGTGTTGGTCAAGGGCAATCAGGTCTGGAGTGAAGCAAGGGCTATATCTGTTCCTGGTTCTACATTTTTTTTGAATGGAGCATGCTTATTTTAGATGGTGAGGAAGGCACTTTTAAAGAATAACCAGGCATCCTCTACTGATGGGATGAGGTCAATATCATTCCAGGATATCCCGGCCAGGTCGATTAGAAAGGCCTGCTCGCTGAAGTGTTTTAGGGAGATTTGACAGTGATGTAGGGTGGTCGTTTTACCGCAGACCCATTACGAATGCAGGCAATGAGGCAGTGATATAGACACATAACATGACCAAAAGTCAAACCTTGTCAAACTTCTCATTCAAAAATCATGGGCATTAATATGTAAGTGGTCCCCCCTTTGCTGCTATAACTGCCTCCACTCTTCTGGGAAGTCTTTCCATTAGATGTTGCTTCAGACCTGAAATTGAGCTCAGGAGCATCCTGTTTCCATTGATCATCTTTGATATGTTTGTACAACTTGAATGGAATCCACCTGTGGTAAATTCAATTGATTGGACACGGTTTGGAAAGGCACACACCTGTCTATACAAGGTCCCACAGTTGACAGTGCATGTCAGAGCAAAAACCATGCCATTAGTACGAAGGAATTGTCCATAGAGCTCCGAGACAGGATTGTGTCGAGGCACAGATCTGGAGAAGGGTACCAAAATGTCTGCAGCATTGAAGGTCCCAAAAAACATAGTGGCCTCCATTATTTTTAAATGGAAGGCACCTAAAGACTCTCCGACCATGAGAAACCAGTTTCTCTGGTCTGATGAAACCAAGATTGAACTGTTTGGCCTGAATGCCAAGTGTCACGTCTGGAGGAAATCTGGCACCATACCTACGGTGAAGCATGGTGGTGGCATCATCATGCTGTGAGGATGTTTTTCAGCGGCAGTGACTGGGAGACCAGTCAGGATCGAGGGGAAGATGAACGGAGGAAAGTACAGAGAGATCCTTGATGAAAACCTGCTCTAGAGTTCTCAGGCCCTCAGACTGGGGCAAAGGTTCACCTTCCAACAGGACAACAACCCTAAGCACACAGCCAAGACAACGCAGGAGTGGCTTTGGGACAAGTTTCTGAATATCCTTGAGTGGCCCAGCCAGAGCCCGGACTTGAACCCGATCAAACATCTCTGGAGAGAACTGAAAATAGCTGTGCAGTGACGCTCCCCTTCCAACCTGAGAGCTTGAGAGGATCTGCAGAGAAAAATTGGAGAAACTCTGCAAATACATGTGTGCCAATCTTGTAGCGTCATACTCAAGAAGACTTGAGGCTGTAATCGCTGCCAGAGGTGCTTCAACAAAGTACTGAGTAAAGGGTCTGAATACTTATGCAAATTGGATATCTTAAATTATTTGTTTGCATTGTGATTATGGGCTATTGTGCATAGATTGATGAGAAAAAAATACCAATTTAATTCATTTTTAAAATGTGGGGTACGTTCCGAAAGCACTGTAAGCATTTCGCTGCACGTCTGATAACACCTGAAAATCTGTGTACACTACCAATAAACTTTGATTTAATTAGATTTATCTGCTAAATGAGTCAAAAATATTAGATAAGTTGTATTTATGAAAAAATCTGAAAATATACATGTTTTTTTTTGGGGCTTCCTAACAATGATCCATAGATAAACACTAAAACCCAAGCACACACACAATAACCTGGTTGGTGCGAAGAGAACAGAGACCGGGTAATGAACAGAGCAGGGGAGGTAAAGCACTGTAATCTTCTAATTTAAGGAACAGAACATGAAATAAACTTTTCTCTGACAGGTTGTCACAATGACCCAGCAAACCTCATAGCTTTACAGAAGCAGATCATTTAGTCATTTACTTCATTATGTTTCCCATATACATAGTCTGACATTTCATTATAGAGCTGTGATAAGAGACGTGCGTGCCTTACCAGATCTAGACGCTGTGGTTGCCTACCATATTGGCTCAGAGTTGTGGTATCATTATTGACAAGCTTAACACCATTCCTGATTTCCCACCTATGAAATATTTGGCATTTACACTCAATGTCTTGTCTCTTTCTGATCCACCATACGTTAACAGGTAGGATTAGTTCCTTATTTTGTCTAGGACGACTGCCAGGCAGTACTTTCTGGGTACTTTTCCATTAAAACACAATATATTTTGTAGCTGTACTGTAAACTAAAGTTCGAAAACAAAATTCATGTTTTCCAGAGATTCGACAATACAATCCTCCACCTACGTAAAAGTCCACAACAACAACACCACATAATAATTCAAAGCATTCTTAACACACTATTAATTGCATATAACTAACATTGCCTTAATGTTTTCAATTATTTGACAGTTAGTTATGTCGGCGATATATGATTCATCAATGATAGATATCTGAATGATGATCACAGTGTTTTATTAAATTTGAATTCCCTTATATCACAAATGCAGAGTGGACGGCATGGACAGATGGCAAGGCATCCATCCCTATCATACTGGATGCTTTATGACCCCTGTGCTGCAGTGGAATGCTGTGTCCTCAGAGTCCACCTGCATATACAGGACATACTGGAGAGCCGACACATAGACTAAACAGTTTTACTGGTAGTCTCTGAGACTTGTTGACCTACACATATATAGTCTGACATTCCATTATAACCTAGATATAACTTAAAATGACATATAAGTAGCTATGTAGCTGTGGTGCTTACGTTGCAATCTTACCTAACATGAAATACAAACTACATTGTTAAAAAACAATAGCATACAAGCCTATATGTTTGTGCGGCATCTATTTCAATAGGATCCACTCTGGTGACTGGGGATGTGAAGAAAAGAATGAACGAAAAAGCAAGACAAAAGAAAGCCAGCTCAGTGTTGCCTCCATTACTCTTAATCAAAGCATATGTGGAGTAGAACAGTTTGGGAGATGATCCCTCACAGACAGCCTTATTTCTCCAGCTGCAGTCTTTCTCTGTAAGGTCGGCCTCTTTCCCCTGCCTCTGCACTGCGGCTCCCTCCCTCTCGCTCCACACTATCATGGCTAACATCATTCCATGGATGAGCGCATTGATGAAGAGTGGTGGTGACAAGAGGGAAACAGTGATGAATGTGCTCCTTGTCTCCAACCATCATAGCGTGACCCCTCCTCCAGCAGCTGATCTAGGTACCTTTGTATGACCTTTGAACTTTAATATCCTCAACCGTGTCATGTTAGAGGTGAAATTTGCATTTTAACTGAGGTTACCATCGTAATCTTTACGTGAAATGTAATAAATCAAGCGCAACAATTACTGACAGCCACTTCTCATTTCAAGGAGATTGTGACAGTACGACCCACTGTGTTAAAGGATGGATATGACACAGTGATGCTATGTGACCAGCTACCAATATCTTATGTTTTTAACAGGAACAAATATATTGTTTGAGAATACTGTATCTCTTTTTGCACTAACAATTAAGTACATTTCCATGAATGTTTGACCTGGTTCCTCCTCTGACAGCCAACACAACTGCTGTCTACATATGGGTTTCACCTTGCTGTGAAAGGAACTCTCTCTGCCAGCCTCACTCACAACCAACCATTCACATTATGCAGGCCCACACCAGCCACACCACCTCCACAGTATTCACCTTGCTTTCTCCTACAGGTCAGTTGTGTGAGAAACTCATCATCATGCAAGACGTCAGACAAGTGAACATTATGTTCAGTAAAGAAAACTTTAAGCTTGTCTCTCAATTATTTATTTTTTGTCAATACTTTGCCCCTTGATAGCCAGTGCACTTCTGTATGTTTTAAAAGTGTTACATGGTCGCTGCCCATATCATTGCATATTGCAGAAAATACACGAGAGATCAGGGGCCTTGCTTTAACAAAGTTAACCATTTTCACTGTAGTGTCCAAAACGTCTTTCAAACTGTCAGGAATTCCCTTGGCAGCAAGATCCTCTCGGTGGATGCTGCAGTGTACCCAAGTGGCGTCGGGAGCAACTGCTTGCACACATGTTACCACTCCACTGTGTCTCCCTGTCATGGCTTTTGGGCCATCAGTACAGATACAAACATGAGCAGCAGCTACGTTTGGCTACGTACGGACCGTTAGTGGAATTCCCGCGAGAGAGCGACGGTTAATATGATTGGATGTTAATTATTTGACTAGACTATGGTTTAATTTGATTTTTGGCAGTGACATGAGGCTACTCGGGCGAGAGGAAAAACTACAAATGTAAAGCCCCGTTGGAAAATATAAATGGACTGTTTGAAAATGTGAAGATTTTTATTTTATTTTAGAAATGTGAATCACAATTTTATTTGGTGTACCCCCTACGACATTGTGCGTACCCATACCCCAGTATGGGAGTACTTGATATAGACCGAGCAGTGGTGGTGGTTTTAGTTTAAATGTAGCTTATGTCACTCGAGATTGTACTGAGCTCAACATAATTCAAGCAATATCAGTTTACCATTATTTAGTTACGGCTATCTTGAGGTTTAAATTTAATTTCAAGATCAATCACTGAGAAAATGATCCTAATTTAATATTTGGTCGATTAAGTTAATTGTTCAGTGCTGGTTAATGATACAGATGCTGAAATATTGAAACTGCTCTTCTTCAGTTTACAAAAGGTTTCGGTCTAAAAAGTGTCAACAGTGCACTTGGCAGATTGATTAAATGTCCAATGCAGCCATTTCTATTTCCATATCAAATCAATTCTGGGTAACAATTAAGTACCTTACTGTGATTGTTTTCAATTAAAACAGTCAAAAAGATTTTTAAAAATTGCTTCTGAGCAAAAATAAATTTCTCAAGCAAGACTTTTGCTAGTTCTGTCTGGGAGTGGTCTGAGTGGGGAGGGGAAAACTGAAAACTATTTGTTATCGGCAGAGAGGTTTGGAACTCTCTTTCTTAGTGGTCTATTATCTAATTTACCGCCTGGTGATGTTACTCCATCCCACCAAAACTGTCTGAAATTTCTGCCGATCATTTCAAACAGCTCTTACACTAAAAGGGCGTTATCATAATTTTCACAATGTCACAGTATTATTCCAACCTCATAGGGTGGAAATATAAAACCCAGAAAAATCCCGTTTTTGTCTGCACTGGCCTTTAAAATGGATGTCATTGTAAACAGGTGTCTGCATCAACTAGGGCTGCTATAACACAATCCCAACAGACCTGATTAACCTTGAAGCTGTGGAAATCTATACCCTTGTAATGATAGGTTGAAAATGTGCGAACAAACATAATAGCTACACAAGCTGTTTGGTGGCCACCACCTCAATTATGCCCCAACTGCAATCAAGGAGGACTCCTGTAAAGTCACATAAATATTGATCGCTGAACATTTAACGCCTCCCTTCTCCCTGTGTACCATTGTAACAAGGTACACCATATGGCCCTGGTTGAATGACAGATCTTACTACTGCCATCAAACCAACTGAGACCTATTTAGGATCAGGAAATCTATGATCACCCTTTAGCCTCACTAACAAACAGCTATATTTTAACATGCCTCCTATGACAGCCACATTTATGTTCTTAAAAACCTAAGGGAATCACTGACTAAGTCAGAGGTCATATTTATAAAAGACCCTGACAAAATGTCATTCAATTGATAAATATGCTTGGCTCAGAGGATTAAAAATTGCTCAGCACTAGTGTGTGTGTGTGTGTGTGTGTGTGTGTGTGTGTGTGTGTGTGTGTGTGTGTGTGTGTGTGTGTGTGTGTGTGTGTGTGTGTGTGTGTGTGTGTGTGTGTGTGTGTGTGTGTGTGTGTGTGTGTGTGTGTGTGTGTGTGTGTGTGTTAGTGAAGGGGTGAACCCAGATGGTTAATGCCCACCAGTTGTACATAATGCGGAAAGTTGTTTGTCTGTTCTCCAGTTAATGCTACGGTTCATTAGCCGTTTATTTAATATTGAGCAACATTGAGCTCAATTCCAACAGCGAAGCTATTGCTAAAAGTGGCACAAAAAATCTTGACCCAAAAGTTTATATTGAAGTCAGCCATAAGGACCTGTACAGCATGTAAAACATGTTTAATATTGTGTTAAGTGAACCTGCTAATGAGATATATTGCTATGAACGTGACTTCCAGGGGGAAATGCTCTCACCTATTAGTCAGCTGCTGCAGTCACCTCATATTGGACCGGGGCACTGTCACCTCATATTGGACCGGGGCACTGTCACCTCATATTGGACCGGGGCACTGTCACCTCATATTGGACTGGGGCACTGTCATCTCATATTGGACTGGGGCACTGTCATCTCATATTGGACTGGGGCACTGTCATCTCATATTGGACTGGGGCACTGTCATCTCATATTGGACTGGGGCACTGTCACCTCATATTGGACTGGGGCACTGTCACCTCATATTGGACTGGGGCACTGTCATCTCATATTGGACTGGGGCACTGTCACCTCATATTGGACTGGGGCACTGTCACCTCATATTGGACTGGGGCACTGTCATCTCATATTGGACTGGGGCACTGTCATCTCATATTGGACTGGGGCACTGTCATCTCATATTGGATCTCATATTGGGGCACTGTCATCTCATATTGGACTGGGGCACTGTCACCTCATATTGGACCGGGGCACTGTCACCTCATATTGGACCGGGGCACTGTCATCTCATATTGAACCGGGGCACTGTCATCTCATATTGGACCGGGGCACTGTTACCTCATATTGGACCGGGGCACTGTCACCTCATATTGGACTGGGGCACTGTCACCTCATATTGAACTGGGGCACTGTCATCTCATTTTGGGCCGGGGCACTGTCATCTCATATTGGACTGGGGCACTGTCACCTCATATTGGACTGGGGCACTGTCATCTCATATTGGACTGGGGCACTGTCATCTCATATTGGACTGGGGCACTGTCACCTCATATTGGACTGGGGCACTGTCATCTCATATTGGACTGGGGCACTGTCATCTCATATTGGACTGGGGCACTGTCATCTCATATTGGACTGGGGCACTGTCACCTCATATTGGACTGGGGCACTGTCACCTCATATTGGACTGGGGCACTGTCATCTCATATTGGACTGGGGCACTGTCACCTCATATTGGACTGGGGCACTGTCACCTCATATTGGACTGGGGCACTGTCATCTCATATTGGACTGGGGCACTGTCATCTCATATTGGACTGGGGCACTGTCATCTCATATTGGACTGGGGCACTGTCATCTCATATTGGACTGGGGCACTGTCATCTCATATTGGACTGGGGCACTGTCACCTCATATTGAACTGGGGCACTGTCACCTCATATTGGACTGGGGCACTGTCACCTCATATTGGACTGGGGCACTGTCACCTCATATTGGACTGGGGCACTGTCATCTCATATTGGACTGGGGCACTGTCACCTCATATTGGACTGGGGCACTGTCACCTCATATTGGACTGGGGCACTGTCATCTCATATTGGACTGGGGCACTGTCATCTCATATTGGACTGGGGCACTGTCACCTCATATTGGAGCCTCATACATTCAGTCTGATATGAAACAACCAACATGGTACTCATAGTGACCTCAATGATCATTAGTATGATTATTGATCTACACTACAGCAAAAAAATCTAATTTTTATCGATCCACGTTGTTGAGGCGGCTGGCCATGGCAGGTGTGGTGGCCCCAAGAGTCGTTCAAGGAACAGGTTAATACAGATCATACGCTGAGCGCTGAGGGGCCCTGACCTCTGTGAGGGGTCTGCTGTAACTGGAGAGTGTGGTGGCCCTGTGTAACTGAGAGATGAACTCTTACCTTGACAGCCACAAGCATCTTGTCCTTGGTAGGGCTGAGGTTATAGCACTCTGCCAGGAACACCTTCCCAAAGGCCCCCTCTCCCAGCTCCCGCTTCAGAATGATGTCCCGACGCTTTATGTGTTGCACGTCTGAGAGAGAGAGAGAGAGAGAGACAGAGAGAGAGAGAGAGAGAGAGAGAGAGAGAGAGAGAGAGAGAGAGAGAGAGAGAGAGAGAGAGAGAGAGAGAGAGAGAGAGAGAGAGAGAGAGAGAGAGAGAGAGAGAGAGAGAGAGACAGAGAGAGAGAGAGAGAGAGAGAGAGAGAGAGAGAGAGAGAGAGAGAGAGAGAGAGAGAGAGAGAGAGAGAGAGAGAGAGAGAGAGAGAGAGAGAGAGAGGGAATTGCTATGGTAACTATATTCCCAATCAAATACCAACAATTTGCAAACATTTGACAGAGAGACGTGGTTTAAGTGGTCAGCAGGTCCAGGAGCAACAAACCATCAGTGTTTCTGACAGAATCAAGGGCAAGTGTTAAGTGATGGTTTACTGATGGGACTGGTATGTCTTAAATCCTGCTCTGAAGCCTCAGTGTATCTAATGATGAGGTTGGATTAATTGGCTACAGGCATACAGAACACAGCCATAAGACTTGCTGTGGCACTACAGTGTTAGAAGAGATGTGAGGTTAAAAACAATTGTGTTTGTTACTTACTTGCAGCATACATAAATATACCACATACATAACATTTCCATTGCCCAGTAATAAAATAACATCTTAGAACCTGCACACCATAGCATCTGCAATGAGGAAATGTTTATTCAACCAGTAGGATGCAATGCTTAAAAGTCTAAATGTCTCTTCCACTTCCCTCCCCAAAAATAAAGTGATCATAATAATCCAAGCAAACCTGTGAAATGTCTGCAACCTGCCTGCAACCTGTACACTGTGCTAAAATTGTAAAATTGTGAAACCAAGTGTACAGCCAAAATTAGTCCTTAATCTCTATGCGTTCCACCTGTTCTGAGTGTCTGAAAGCTGCATTCTGGGGGAAGTGTGGCTTCCATATGGCAAGTCACAGCAACAGCTGGTATTTACTCAAAACAGGGGTTCGGATGAGCTGCTGTCCAATACATATACCCACTAATGTCCAAGGACCAACCCAGTACGGTACCACAGTTCCCCCCTGGAGGACTAGGGCAGAGAACAGAGATAGATACATACTGAGGGATGGGATGGACAGCTGTTGCTGTGACTCGTATTGCTATTGGTTGGCACAAACTAGGCATTTCCCTTAAGAAGCACCCGAAAATAGTAGCTACAATGCAATGAGCACAATTAAGGCAATAACTCATTAATAACACCATGATATCACTGCAAATATTTCTGCTTGAACTGCGACCATAGGTGATCTTAAAAATATGTGTGATAATGGTTTGCACTGGACTGAGACAAATAAAACAATCTGCAAAACCCACACAAATATCAGTAATCACAATATATAACATTTATTTAATCAGGATCCAGAAATAAGTCATTGTTTTGTTCTCTGCAATTGCTTTTTTTATCCCCTCCCTTCTCAATTTCCCAGAGAGAGTGATAGGTTTACAATTAGCAGGTAGCTACGTGTATGCTGGAAGGTGTGCTTTCTATCTACACAAAGCAATTAAGGAAGTTACAAATAGCTTGGGCTAATTTTCTCATTACCACAGCGGTTGTGGTGCATTCACCTCTCTGTTTATGTGGGCGAGGGCATCCATTCAGGGAGTTTACCCTCACTGGGCCATATCCCTCTCAGTGTGGCCCAGTAGCACATAGCACACAGCTGGGATAGAACAGGACAAAGTCTTCATCCTAATTAGGCTGCTTTGCATTGGAAGAGCAGATGTTGACTTCACAGTGCTGAAAATGACAGAAGAGCAAACTAGAGCTGGTTTGGTTTCAAATGTTTGCAAATTATTGGTACTTGATTGGGAATATAGTTACCATAGCAATTCTATCTTTCTTGCTCTCTCTCTCTCCAGTAGACCACAAATGACAAACAGAAGTGCAGCATTTCAGTCAGTCCAATCACTGGCACTTGACTTCTGAATGATGACTTTATGCAAATGCAGCTGTTTTCAGCGGTGACTTTTCATCAAAAGTGACTTCTCATTACATGAACTCTGTTTAACATATTTGAGTTCAAACACAATTGTACAGTAGAGTAAACACAGGTGTGAAATACATAAAAGGCTACATTTGAGTCCTTTGTAATAGATTCTGCTGTGAACATAAACCCACAATTTTCCTTTGGGTTGGGAACTAAAATAGGAAGATGCCACAGCAAACTGAAGCAATATCTGCATGTTCCCTGACCCAGTCCTCAAATGTAAAGTCCCCTTACTTCCTGGATTATTTAGTGTTTAAGTTAGTAGCAATGTAATCAGATAGGGATTTACTTCCCTCTAAAGCCTTGTTCACATTGCAGGCCTTAATGCTCAAATCAGTTTTGTTTTTCAAATCTGTTTTGGAATACTGACTGTCCAAACAGCAATCATTTGCTGACATGGCTACGCTAGTTGTCATAGTAATGATGGGTATGTGTGCTGTGGTGTAGGCTGATTTGTGGTGGAAATTGTGCTTCCTATCAGGCAGAAGTTATGTAGCAATCAAGCGAAGGTGACAACAATACCTACCATGGATGTTTCCCAGTAGCTTTGAATGATGAAAATGATAGGGTAAGATCACCTTTAAAGCCTCAAAGGAGAAGATGATACAACTTTCTGGTCCTTTTTGGTTTGCCACAGAAGTCAACTAGCTAGCTGTTTAGCTTTCTAGCACATTTCCTAGCGTTATAAACAATTAACAAGCTAGTTAGCTACCACATGTTCTTGTCAAACTGTTAACAGAGTAGCTAGCAAGCAACAAGCTATGACAAATAAGTCTAAAAACCACTGACTGCAAAGTCGCATGGCCAGGAATTAGATTTTTATCTTATTTCAAACCCCATACAAAGGTGGTTTGAAATGTGGCTTGAAATATCCGGTTCCATGTGCTTTTTGGCTGTTCAGACTGCAGGAAAAATAACAGATTCGAATCGGATATGCAAAGAAATATTGATTTGAGTCATTTGAAACTGCCAATGTGAGGCTTAAAGGCTTAAAAGTTTCTATAATGCCCTGCTCAACATACTTCGATTACATGTACAAACAGAAGTACAGCATTTCATTCAGTCCAATGGCACTTGACAATCTGAAACAGCACCTCTTCAACCTCAGGAGGCTGAAGAAGGCTGGAGAAATTTGGTTTGGTCCCTAAGACCCTCAAAAACCTTTACAGATGCACAATTGAGAGCATCCTGTCGGGCTGTATCGCAGGCTCATACTGCAACTGCACCGCCCTCAACCGCAAGGCTCTCCAGAGAGTGGTGCGGTCTGCCCAACGCATCACCATGACACATACAGCACCCGATGTCACAGGAAGGCCAAAAAGATCATCAAGGACATCAACCACCCGAACCACGGCCTGTTCACCCCACTACCATCCAGAAAGAGAGGTTAGTAAAGGTGCATCAAAGCTGGGACCGAGAGTCTGAAAAACAGCTTATATCTCAAGGCCATCAGACTGTTAAATAGCCTTCCCTAGCCGGCTACCACCCATTTACTCAACTCTGCACCTTAGAGGCTGCTGCCCAATATACATAGATATGGAATCACTGGCCACTTTAATAATGGAACACTAGTCACTTTAATAATTTTTACATACTGCTTTACTAATTTCATATCTATATACTGTATTCCATTCTACTGTATTTTAGTCGATGCTACTCCGATATTGCCCATCCTATATTTCTTAATTTCATTCTTTTACTTTAAGATTTGTGTGTAATGTCGAAACTTATTAGATACCACTGCACTATTGAAGCAAGGAGCACAAGCATTTCACTACACCCACAATAACATCTGCTAAGTATGTGACCAATAAACTGTGATTTGATTTGTACTACTCCTAGCAAGACCTTTCCTACTCTCTCTAAAAACCTATGGGTGTCTCTCACACAGTACCTTGTCTTCTATTCTTCACAATGTTGTTTCTATGATACCTGTCCTAACAGTTCTCTCACACAACTTAGTTTTTGCCTCCTCCTAATATTTATTGTAACAAAGACATACACAACAACATTCCATGAGAAAACCAGATGCATTTGAGGATTCATGAATGTATCTATGCCGTTAGGCATACTTAAAAAATTAAGAGATGTTGATCTATTTAGATAATTCACAGGAAGAGGAAATGTTTTAAATAAACCACTGCCTGCTGAGCTGACTCCTGTTGAATAAGTGTTAGAAGTGTCTGTCTCCCCTCAGTGGCTAGGCCATATCAAGTTCATATACAGTACACAACATGTGCAAAACAAGTGTCCTGAAGATATTAGTAATATGGGGTGGGGGAGTGTGTGCTGCTTGCCAGCTAGGTTAATGGCTAATGGCTCTGTGTACTGGTGTAATGAAAACAGTGTGGGAATGCGGAGAGAGGGCACAACCTGCATGTGTTCAGTGTTGGGGGCAGGTGGCAGATGGTGCCCCAAAATGACTGTTCGAGGGGATCCCGGAAAGTACCGGCCTGTCTGTTAGTCTGTAAACACCCTTGCAGCATTCTCAGACTTTTGTACCTCACAGACAGAAGAAACTGTTCTACAGAGCAGAGCACCTTCTGCTCTCACAACTCACCCTTTCTCTCCTCTTATACCTCCCCCTCACACCTAGCGCTCTCCTCTCATGCCTCCCACACGCATCATTCCCCGCTCCTCTCACAAACAAATAAACAAAATGCAAATGAGGGCCGTGGCCATAAAAGGCTCCAATCTCTGAATCTCTCCATGCGAGTCATCCACAGGGCTCTCACCTGAATCCCAGTGTCACCTTACGTGGTTGCCTTGCCTCATCTTTATTTGATAATTTTTCTCTTATGCAGACGAGCAGAATGAATCTCTATCAGCACATTCCCTCCACATGCTTTGCCAGACACTGGTTGATACATAATGTAGAGCGCGCTCTCTCGCTCTTCAGAGCAGCACAGTTCTCCAGGTGCTTTGGCTGAGGGGATGTTGAAGAACACTACAGCAAACAGAGGGATGCAGAGCATGAAGTAGGAAAACCATCAAAACACTACAAAAATAAAGCACTCAACAACAGGTCAGAGGAGTGCACTGCGGTTGCTATAGATTTTGTAACTGTACATCTATGGATTGCAAACATACAGTACATTTACACTAGGATTTGTTCCTGTTGCTTTGCTCCAAACACAATAGGCATATGTACAATATCGTCAAACATAGCACAAATTAATTCGACCTTCTAACGCTTCTACACCCAACCTTATGGTGAGCGAAGGGCCTTGCCACCATAAAGTGAAACTAGATGCAGAGAAGAGATAGACAGGTTATTCACGTATGGAAACATCTATCATATTCTTATGTTGGTGTTGACAGAAGGAGAGATCAAGGAGAGGCAGACACATAGAGAGAGGATATCATACTCGGGTGATTCTGGGAAAGTGTGTTGTGTCAGAAAGTCCTGAAGGGAAACAAAAGGCAGGCCAATTCATGACTGCCGTTGAAACCTGGATGCTGCACAGCACTGTCAGTAAACATGACAATCACATGAATAAGGAATGAGCTTTAAAGTGCGAGCAGTGGTGTGTGAAAAAGAAGTCTCATTGTGTCTGGAGAGGCTTGCGAGAAAGGAAGCAGCAGGCTTCACTTCAGGGCTTTACAACCATCCAAGGTTGGTTGGAGGATTGTACTGTAGCGCGGTGTACATATAAAGAGGGCCGAACATTTTTATTTTTTAATTTTACCTTTATTTAACCAGGCAAGTCAGTTAAGAACAAATTCTTATTTTCAATGATGGCCTAGGAATAGTGGGTTAACTGCCTGTTCAGGGGCAGAACGACAGATTTGTACCTTGTCGGCTCGGAGGAGCAGCTGGAGTCAGTGCCAACCCTCCTAGCAAGGCTCCTCCCAAAACAAAACAGGACATAAGGAAGCCAAAAGAGCACAGTGAGAGATTCAGACTGGGATCAAATGTGTTCTGTGTAGCAAGAGGAATGACTAATACCGGTACTCAAACTCTTTCATACTCTGACTTGAATTTACTTTGGAGTGAACCAGCAGCACTCAGGGTCAGAGGTTGGAACCGGTTCAGGAAACATAACTGAAAAACGGAAATAACAAAGTTTTTAGAGGAACAGAAACATAACTGAGAACGAAAGTGATATATACTGTTCAGGAACAGAACCGTTATTTTAAAAACATGGGAACCGGTTAATAGTCCCCACAAACAAATGCAACAAAGCTACTACGCAAAGCCAACTTTCTGAAGTTCATAGACATTCACAGTTCCTTCAGAGAATCCGCCCCTCTGTAGATATCATTTTATGGGCCTTATTTGCAATAATGCATGAGATAACAACAAGATGCCCAGCACTTCATGTCCAGCATTGTCCTCACCTGCAAAATGTCATTCGCATGTCGTACACTACACTTCACTTGTCTGTCCAATGCACGTAAATAGCTTGCCAGCTCTTGAGCAAGCTGCTCTATCCATTGGTGAAGTAATTTAATGTCGAGCTAAATGTAAAAGAAATATATAGATTTCAGAGTTTTAAAAAGGAACAGAAAGGAACAATATAAACCTTAACTTCTTTGGTTCAAACCGGTTCAGAACTTTATTTTGCTGGTCAGAACAGTGGAATGGAACGAAAAAATAATGGTTCTGTTCAGTACAAAATGATTGGAAAATAATTTTGGTTCCAACCCCTGCTTAGGTGAAATTGGATGACCTCAAGTGCAGATTTTGGGGAGATAAATCGGGAGTTAAATTGTGCGAGTCAAAATGTTTTGGGGCTGAAAAGCCAATTTTTTATGCTAGAGACTCTGCACACAGTCTGTGTCGCAGAGACGTTAAACACAGTCTGTGTGAGGGTACAAACCACACATATCATCTTCTTGTACAAAAGCTATGATTTGACTTCAACAAATCCTTCTTTGGGATGAAAGAATGGCCAACTACCCATCACATATCGGAACTACTTTAAGTATAGGAAAGCATAGATTTCTTTAATGGAAAACTAGTTTGGTTAATGTGACATATACTGAATATATTCCACTCCAAAACATGCTTCTTTCATCTGTTATGTGTCAATATAGAGCCTGTAAGTATGTGAAGCATTTTATTTTTCATTTAGATTTTATTGGCAATTTAAAATGTTGAAACACTCCCCCGACTCTAACCAGTATTCCACTGTTATTGAGACACTGTCAAGGTCATATTAACTTTCTGACTCCAGTACTGCAGCAGAAGTTGCATCCATGGATGGATACAGTAGCATAGCAGGAGGTGGAGCGCAGAGCAAGGATAGAGTCTGCTGTGTGATGACCGTTCCGCCACTGAGTTGCAATTAGAATGCTTTTAATGAGTTGGGAGACGCAAATTTGCATACATATAGCTACGTTAAGTATTTACTTCAAGGAAGAAATTAGAGGAAGAAAAATTAAGCAATGGATTTAGCAAGTAATACATACCCAACAAGTGATGAGATGTTTAGCCTGTTGATCATATTACTGTACGTTCAGTAATGTATGAAAGTGGCATCACATGTAAAGTATACTACTTATATGACTACTCTCCTTTTATAATAATAAGTGTCCTACAAAAATGGTCCTTTTCTTAAGAGGCCAGCTGTTAACTAGAAGATAACCCTCAACTCATATATTCATCCTTAAATGGAGCTATAAAAATAGCCATGATTTCTCGGACGCTGGGGCTCATTGGATGTTGTTTTGCACCTAAATCCAACTGATGAATACATTGATGGATGAGGGGAGAGGCCACGAAACCTGGCTATGGGTCATGGAGCAGGGTTTACAGCCAATCTCTGATATTGATTGCATCTGGACAAAACTCATATTTTGCTCATGATCCCTGTGTAGGGGACAGCCATCAGTCAACTGTTGCCATGGAAAGAGAAGATGGGGGAGGTATCTGTTTTGTAGTGGTGGAACAGGGGCTAACATTTAGTATCTGGTTCTGAATACTGTTCTTTTCACCTTGCAACAGAAAATTACCTGTCTAAAGAAAAGGAGATTGAGTGATTGATTAAGTGATTGGGTGAGTGGGTGAGTGAGTGAGTGAGTGAGTGAGTGAGTGAGTGAGTGAGTGAGTGAGTGAGTGAGTGAGTGAGTGAGTGAGTGAGTGAATGTTGCTCTATCTTTCTCACATAGTAATGGTATTTTGTTTTACCTCTTGGTAACCTTTGACATTGCTACCATTCCCGGTAGACAGCCAAGTCTTTGACTTTGGGGTGATTTGAAATACTTCTGGCCTGAAGCTCTTCAAGTAATTACCTGAATAAATACATTTAGACAACAGCTCTGCACTAGCCATATCTGCATTTCATCACTGAACATATTACATCTGCTCATTATGAAAGGCTACAAAAATAAAACCAAGCTGGCAGATGATATAACCTGTTTCATTAAAACACCAGGCAGAGTGCTAAAACAAAGAGGTTGTCTGAAGAGGTAGAAGTCGAAGCCAGATCTGGATGGGCCTTGCCAGGGGACATGTCCTCCATTTTTTTGTCACTAAAAAGGATTCATTTCCCACAGATTTTCTACCTGCAGGTGATGGGAAGGAATCCAGCTGACCACAAGTTGTGCTGCTCCTATCAGCCCTCTCTCTCTCTGCAGTTATGCTGACTGTCCTGCAGCTCAGTAAATAGCTGGTAGCAGAGAGGGGGAGCATTCTGACAGAGGGTACAGGCTCTGACCACAGAGACACTCATGATGAATATTTCAAGTAAATTTACATTTAATCAAATTAGTTCCTTGATGAATTAAGTGAATGTGTCATGTCCTGACCATAGAAAGCCTTTATTTTCTATGGTGGAGTAGGTCAGGGCATGACTGGGGGGTGTTCTAATTTATTATTTCTATGTGTAGTCTAGTTTTTGTATTTCTATGTTGGCCTGGTATGGTTCCCAATCAGAGCCAGCTGTCTATCGTTGTCTCTGATTGGGGATCATATTTAGGTAGCCTTTTCCCACCTGTTGTTTGTGGGATCTTGTTTTGTATTGTTGCTTTTGAGCCCTACAAGGCTGTATGTTCGTTTGTTTGTTTCTCTTTATTGTTTTTGTTGCTGGTTCACATTCAAATAAATTATGATGAACCCAAATCACGCTGCCCCTTGGTCTACCCATTTTGACGAGTGTTACAGAATGCCAATCTAACTGCAGTTTCTGAGCTTGTGTAACGGTCGTCGTAGGTGGAAGAAGAGGAGGACCAATGCGTAGCGTGGTAAGTGTCCATGTTAGATTTATTCGATAACTGAACACTGAAAGAAAAAGAAACGACAACACGAACAGTCCTGAACGGTGACGCAAAACACAGAACAGAAAATAATCACCCACAACTCAAGGGTGAAAACAGGCTACCTAAGTATGGTTCTCAATCAGGGACAACGATTGACAGCTGCCTCTGATTGAGAACCATACCAGGCCAAACACAGAAATCCCAAATCATAGAAAAAAGAATAGACTGCCCACCCCAACTCACGCCCTGATCATACTAAAACAAAAACAAAGGAACTAAGGTCAGAACGTGACAGCTTGTTGATGCATCATTTATCATGTATCTCTTCAAGTAAAATATTTGTGTATTTCAGTGAAAATATTTCATATTCTTACTGTATGTAGGTAAATGTGCACTGAACAAAAATATAAATGCAACAATTTAGAAGATTTTACTGAGTTACAGTTCATATAAGGAAACCAGTTCATTTAAATGAATAAATACATACAATAATAATTAATTAGTTAATTATTATTTTATGTATTTATATATCAGAAAACCAGTCAATATCTGGTGTGACCACCATTTGCCTCATCCAGTCCTCTTCAATGGGTGTGCAAAGTTTCTAGATATTGGCGGGAAACTGGAACATGCTGTTGTACAGCTCGATCAAGAGCATCCCAAATGCTCAATGGGTGACATGCCTAGTGAGTATGCAGGCCATGGAAGAACTGGGATATTTTCAGCTTCCAGGAATTGTGCAAAGGTCCTTGCGACATGGGCACTACATTATCATGCTGAAACATGCAGTGATGGTGGAGGATGAATGGCACAACAGCTGGCCTCAGGATCTCTTCACGGTATCTCTGCGCATTAAAATTGGCATTGATAAAATGCTATTGTGTTCATTGTCGGTCAGTTATGCCTGCCCATACCATAACCCCACCATCACCATGGGGCACTCTGTTCACAACGTTGTCCACACAACGCTCACCCACACGACGCCATACATGCTGTCTGCAATCTGCCTAGTACAGTTGAAACCGGGATTCATCCGTGAAGAGCAAACTTTTCTAGTGTGCCAGTGGCCATTGAAGGTGAGCATTTGCCCACTGAAGTTGGTTATAATTCCAAACTGTGTCAAGACCCTGGTGAGGATGATGAGCACGCAGATGTGCTTCCCTTAGACAGTTTCTGACAGTTTATGCAGACATTCTCTGGTTGTGCAAACCCACAGTTTCATCAGATGTCCGGGTGGCTGGTCTCAGACGAACCCGCAAGTGAAGAAGCCGACTGTGGAGGGCTGGTCGTGGTTACACGTCGTCTGCTGTAGTGAGGCCGGTTGGACTTACTATCAAATTCTCTAAAACAACGTTGGAGACGTCTTATGGGAGAGAATTGAAGATTACATTGTCTGGTGGACATTCCTGCCGTCAACATGCCAATTGCAGTCTCCCTAAAAACGTCTGTGACATCTGTGGCATTGTGTTGTGTGACAAAACTGCACATTTTGGAGTTGCATTTTATTGTCCCCTGCATAAGGTGCAACTGTATAATGACCATGCTATTTAATTAGCTTCTTAATATGCCACACCTGTCAGGGGGATATGTTGGCAAAGGAGAAAGGCTCACTAACAGGGTTGTACTATGAACACATTTTGCACAACATTTGAGAGAAATAAGCTTTTTGTGTGTATTGAACATTTCAGGGATCTTATATTTCAGCTCATGAAACATGGGACCAACACTTCACATGTTGCGTTTATATTTGTATTCAGTATATATTTCCATTCAAACCCATCTGCATCTAGTATTAAATATAAACCACAGAAATATCTGGTAAAGCTGACAGATGAATTAACAACGGAAGCCACAGGTACGTGCGTGACACTAGATGAAGCCATTGGATTTACTGTTGCAGTAATAGAAATATCAGTGGTTATAACCACACAAGGTGATTTCCATGATGGACCTGATTCTTCATCAGCCGCGGCATTAGACTGGCTGAGGGGAACAACACTGTGATTTATGCTCAGACAGAGAAAATAACGACAGCACCCTCGGGGCCATGAATTTCTACTGGATCTCGCTCTTGCTGTAAATACGTATTAAAATGCCCTGGAGTAAGCTGGGTAAGGTTTGCTGTCGTCTCTGCTAAGAGAAAAGTTAGCATCTTGTTGGTGACATCTTTTGTCTACAGAGAGCTCAAGTGAGTCTTACCTTAATTATATTAGAATAAATCCATTATCACAAACAGACAAAGGGTTATGACTTATCAGAAACCGAAAGGACACATCTTTCCAATATGATAGTCCTGTACTATAACTGTTTGAAGAACATTTATACCCACTTGCACTAAAAGAGGATGATATTCGACGATTGCTTAAAAAAATTATTAAGACATCAAGCATTAAAAAAATGTAATTTCACAGTGAATTTCACTACGCTGTGTGAATTCTCATTGCTTTCCACTCTTCTGATCTCTTGGAGGAAAGAAACCCACATTGTTCAGTGTTGTTTGAAGGAAAGTCAACGAGGATGAAGTAAGTCTGGTTTTTCCTCTCTGCTCATTGATTGGTTGAATATATCTCATTGCCTACTTAAAGTCCATGAGGTCAGCTTTATCTGAGCAGTGTTTCTCTGAGTGTCTGTCTGTTTTGGGTATTTCATTTTGAACAGTCAATGCCTCATTTAGTATGTAGCACAAAGTGTCATAAAGGGCATTTTTTTACTTAATTTTCATCCCCATTTGATTTGGATCCTAGATTACTATATAATGAATGATCAATATACTAAATGTTTCTGATATTTTGTTGTACAAAGCCATCACATGCAGAGACACACGGTAGACAGTACAGTACACACACACACGCACGCACGCACGCACGCACGCACACACACACACACACACACACACACACACACACACACACACACACACACACACACACACACACACACACACACACACACACGGGAACCTGATGGATTGGCTTAAAAGATTCATGCAATGTATAATGTATAACTCCAGCAATGTATTTTTCAGGACTAAATGTGATTTCCTTTTCTCTCATTGGGTCTCCCTTTCGAACCCAGCGAGCCCCGGGAGTCTGGACTATATTGAAGGTGTGTGTGCTTGCAGGGGCAGGTGTGTGAGCTGTGGGACCACTCATTTAGTTAAACATAGCCCTGGTGGTTTTGATGAGAACCATGGCTGCAGGAGAGTGCCAGTAACTCATCTTAAATTCACATCACGTACTGTAGCATGTCTTCCATCTGACATGACAAATCCTGCTGCCACCAGGCACTTCTCGATTGTGTATCAGATGGAAAAGCGGATATTGGCTTTGCTTGCCTCTGTGTGCCTCTATCATTTTTCATCCATTTATCTTTTTTCTCAAAGATTCACGGAAATGTGAACAATTAGTGTCTCGAGAGGATGCAGACCTTTCCAACATTTAGTATTGATCCAATTACAATTATGATCTCCACTGAGTGTACAAAACATTAGGAACACCTGGTCATTCCATGACATTGACTGACTAACTGAATCCAGGTGAAAGCTATTATCTCTTATTGATGTCACCTGTTAAATCCACTTCAATCAGTGTAGATAAATGGGGGAGAAAGGTTAAAGAACATTTTTTAAGCCTTAAGACAATTGAGACATCGATTGTGAATGTGTACCATTCAGAGGGGAAAGGGCAAAACAAAAGATTGAATTGCCTTTGAAAGGGGTGTCAAGAACTGCAACGCTGCTGGGTTTTTCATGTTCAACAGTTTCCCGTGTGTATCAAGAATGGTCCACCACCCAAAGGACATCCAGCCAACTTGACACAACTGTGGGAGCATTGGAGTCAACATGGGCCAGCATCCCTGTGGAATGCTTTCGACACCTTGTAGAGTCCATGCCTCGGCGAATTAAGGCTGTTCTGAGGGCAAAAGGGGGTGCAACTCAATATTAGGAAGGTACTACAGAATGTTTGTACACTTAGAGTACATCTTACATGCCAGGTCAGATAAACGTAGCCTGCTGCTACAGAGTAATATCACATTATGTAGCCTAACAGCAAAGGAATGTGTGGTAATAGTAAGATACAGTGCCCGCCATAATTATTGGGACAGTGAAGCATTTCTTCTTCTTTTGCCTCTATACTCCAAAAGTTTGGATTTGAAATCAAACAATGACTATGGGGTTAAAATACAGACTGCCAACTTTCATTTGAGGGTATCTTAATCCATATCGGGTGAACCGTTTAGAAATTACATCGCTTTCTGTACATAGTGCCCCCATTTTAGGGAAGCACAAGTATTGGGACAAATTCACTTATATATATATATATATATATATATATTAAAGTAGTAAAAAGTTAAGTATTTGGTCACATATTCATAGCACACAACAACTGCATCAAGCTTGTGATTTTCTGTTTGTTTTGGTTGTGTTTCAGATTATTTTGTGCAGAATAGAAATGAGTGGTAAATAATGTATTGTGTCATTTTGGAGTCCCTGTTTATTGTAAATAAGAATATAATATTTTTCTAAACACTTCCACATTAATGTGGATGCTACCATGATTAAGAAAAAATGTTTCACTGTCCCAATAATTATGGAGGGTAATGTATATAAAATGCTGTACATGGCCAAAGAGACCTGTTAAATGGCTCATGCATAACATAGGACTGAAAGCACCTGCAGAAAAATTAAGCCCTCAGCTACAAATTCCCTACAAAACTCACTCTTTTTCAGATAGACACATACAGTAATTCCAATCAGTCTATATGGGGAGACACTAAACCAAATCTGTGTTAAAAAATAAAAAGCTGTAGCAGAGATCAAAGCCTTTAATCAATACACAACTTTTGGAACGATAAAAAGAAAACCAATTCATTAGGAAAAAAGAGAACTGCGAATAGAATTGCAAGAGGGGGGAAAGTCAATGTGAGAGACTGCACAGCATTCGTTAACGTAATCAGCTGCTCTTCAGTCTTCTTCAAGGGATGTGAAAATGGGGACATTACTGGGGGTTCAACTTCAAAAGAAATCCAATAGGAGCAACATTTGTGAGCAAACAAAACGTATTTAGAGTTAAATGGCGATAAGGAGTTGCTTGGATACACACAACATGGACAATGAGTGAATATAGCAACCGTTATAGTCTGCGTTCAGATGTAGGTTTCTGGAACCCATGAGAGGATGATTCATGAGACACCATCATCAGAGGCAGATATAAATCAAGACGATTTTACAAAGAAGAATTCCTATACAAGAGAGCCAGTGGAAATGGTTACACTGCCAATGCAGTGTGTAGAGGTAGAAAATAAAGGACATAAATACTGTACATCTTTGGAAAGTCAGTAAATCAAAATCCATTTTTTTTCATTGGTCACATATACATATTTAGCAGTTTTTATTGCGGGTGTAGCGAAATGCTTGTGAGTTTACCGCTGCTCTGGTATCCAAAAGCTCTTTTTAGCTGTATGTAATAACACAAAAAAATGTCTGGCATAATAATGTAAGAAATAACACACAAAAAAACGAAAGAATGCAAAGTTGCTTAGGAGCTAAAGGCAGAGCTGCCATATCTGTCCACACCATCTTCATAACCAATTCTGAATCATGGTTCTGAAATGGATCATATATAGAGCAACATGGCACTACCTGCAGAGAGTAAACAATACCTTTAAATCCCAAAGAATGAAACATTCCCACAGTCCCAGATTAGGAGGGATCAAGGCAACATGGAAAATTATATGAAACTCACAGGGCCTCATACATGATTTAAGTATGATTTTATCTATATTGTATTAATAAATGTATGTGAAAGATTTAATAAACAATGGTCACACCTACAGTGAAACATTGTGCTGCTTCTCTCTGATATAAAAAATTATAATTTAAAGATTTAAGGTAGGCCTAAATAATTTATTTCTGTTTGAAGGGGTACAGAGGGCATTTTGGGCCTTAGGCTAACACTAGCCCATGTTGATAGAAACATACAGAGGGATGATAAGAATGACTGTGAATGTCAACAGAGCTGATGTGTACTCACAGGTAGCAGGCTTATTACAGTTGTGTCCGTGTCTGAAGTATTGCGGGTTCTCAATGACAGGGATACGGGTCATCCCGATGACCACAGCATCTGGCCCAGCGTCAAGGGTACAGGGGGTGATGATGCCATGATTGACATGGTGAAGAGGGCTAGCCGAGTCTTCCTCACCACTGATCACTGCTACTGGTCCTGAGAGATGGAGAGGGAGAAAAGAGAAGATTCCTTTACCTTATTATCCAATGTATATGAATGTCCAAAGTATTTTGTATTCTGAGAGAGAGAGAGAGAGAGAGAGAGAGAGAGAGAGAGAGAGAGAGAGAGAGAGAGAGAGAGAGAGAGAGAGAGAGAGAGAGAGAGAGAGAGAGAGAGAGAGAGAGAGAGAGAGAGAGAGAGAGAGAGAGAGAGAGAGAGAGAGAGAGAGAGAGAGAGAGAGAGAGAGAGAGAAGAAGAAATAGAGAAGGAGAGGGAATCTGTCAGACAGCCATCAGGCAGAGGTCTGCCACCATACACAGGATGGTGCATTTTAATCTAAATAGAATGCAGGAGGATAAATCCATGAGCTGGGCCATTCATAATTTATTAATATGTCTGAAAGCAATAAGCATGCAGACTAATTTGTCAGTATAAGAATTATCTCTGTACGGCTCAGCTTGGTTGCCCTCAGAACGCTTTAAGCAATCTAAACGAGCATTAACTGGCTTAGCCTAATTATGAACCCAACAGTCTTTGCTACAATGGCCCTGGGCAACCATTATTCGTAAAATTCAAATCCTCACCCAGCCCTCACATAAATCAATGTCCCATTCATCTCACAACTCTACCTCTCCCATCCCATGCTCGCTCTAACCGCTCTATGCTCCTACTCTGACAGAGGCGTGAGAAAACGGAAACAGGCAATAAATAGTAGAGTACATTCTAAAAATTGTTTGGGGAATGTCAAATATTTAACAGTGTGTTCCTACTAGGCTATGTACAGAGTGTGTCTGATCAGGGCAGAAAACAAGCTCTATTAAATGGATCCAATATAATAGCAGCTCAGTGTACACTCACTGCAAGCTGCCATGCACAACATCCTGGCTTGACAAGCGATCAGGGAAGACAGATAGGATTCATGGGTGGGGCTGTTACAGTGACCGTACTACCGCAACATAGGCGGTCACGAGTCATGATGGCAGTAAAACTCCACATGACCTTTTAGTCACAGTAATTAATCTTCCCCAAGCTCTGATGCTGCTGATGGTCAATAGCAGCCTACCAAACTTGCTAACTGCCTGGTACTCAGCACACTATTGTCCCTCTAATCAGTCTGACATAAATGCAAACGTCATGTCGCAACATTTCTATAGGCTATGAAATTGTGTGAGAAAACAGAGTGATGGCCTCTATTAAAAACCTCTCATGGCTTAGATCCCGCTAACGGGATCGATATGACAACAGCAAGTGAAAGTGCAGGGCGCCAAATTCAAAACAACAGAAATCTCGATTTAAAATTCCTCAAACATACAAGTATTTTACACCATGTTAAAGTTAACTTGTTGTTAATCCCACCACAGTGTCCAATTTCAAAAAGGCTTTATGACGAAAGCACACCAAACGATTATGTTAGGTCTGCATCTAGTCACAGAAAAACACAGACCATAAGGGTACATCCGTTCTGCCAAACTGCTGCCCATCCGTTGGGGCGTTGCCTCGTTCGAGTTTTGTGATTTCTTATCCGGGGCAAGAACACCAAGCCTGATGCCTTATCCCGTCTGTTTAGTTCTTCTGTGGCTTCTACTGCCGATTCTTCCCGTGTTGTCGGGTTAACAGTCTGGGGAATTGAAGGACAGGAGCAAGCATTTTCAGTTTACTCTGGGCACTATCAACTATCTGAGCAGCTAACCGATCGCTGCAGCTGTACATAGTCCATCTGTAAATAGATAACCCAATCTACCTACCTCATCCCCATACTGTTTTTATTTTGTTTACTTTTCAGCTCTTTTGCATACCAGTATCTGTTCTTGCACATCATCATCTGCTCATTTATCACTCCAGTGTTAATCTGCAAAATTGTAATTGTTCGCTCCTATGGTCTATTTATTGCCTACCTGTAACGGCGTTCTTCGTTTGTCAAAAGAGAGTCGGACCGAAATGCAGCGTGGTGGTTACTCATGACTTTAATTGGAAAAGTGACGCATGAAATAACTATACAAAATACAAAAACAACAAACGGAACGTGAAACCTATTACAGCCTATCTGGTGAACACTACACAGAGACAGGAACAATCACCCACGAAATACAAAGCGAAACCCAGGCTAGAAATGCCTAAATACGGTTCCCAATCAGAGACAACGAGAATCACCTTCTGATTGAGAACCGCCTCAGCTTTGGTAGGGAGGGACTCTGATTGAGCAGCCAAGCCCATACAACACCCCTACTCAGCCACAATCCCAATAATACAAAAACCCCAATACGAAATACAACAACATAAACCCATGTCACACCCTGGCCTGACCAAATAATTAACGAAAACACAAAATACTAAGACCAAGGCGTGACAGAACCACCCCCCCCCCTAAGGTGCGGACTCCCGGAAGCACCTCAAAACCATAGGGAGGGTCCGGGTGGGCGTCTGTCCATGGTGGCGGTTCCGGCTCGGGACGTGGACCCCACTCCATTAAAGTCATAGTTCCTCCCCTTCGCATCCTGGGATAATCCACCCTCGCCGCCGACCATGGCCTAATAGTCCTCACCCAGAACCCCACTGAACTGAGGAGCAGCTCGTGACGGAGGGACAGCTCGGGACTGAGGGGCAGCTCGGGACTGAGGGGCAGCCCGGAACTGAGGGGCAGCCCGGAACTGAGATGAAGCTCAGGCAGGTAGTAGGCTCCGGTAGATCCTGGCTGGCTGGCGGATCTGGAAGATTCAGGTTGACTAGCAGATCTGGAAGAGACTGGTTGACTGGCAGATCTGGAAGAGACTGGTTGACTGGCAGATCTGGAAGAGACTGGTTGACTGGCAGATCTGGAAGAATCTGGTTGACTGGCAGATCTGGAAGAGACTGGTTGACTGGCAGATCTGGAAGAATCTGGTTGACTGGCAGATCTAGAAGATCATGGCTGACTGGCGGATCTAACTGCTCTATGCAGACTGACAGCTCCTTGCAGACTGACAGCTCTGGCTGCTCCATGCAGGCTGACAGCTCCTTGCAGACTGACAGCTCCTTGCAGACTGACAGCTCTGGCTGCTCCATGCAGGCTGACAGCTCCTTGCAGACTGACAGCTCCTTGCAGACTGGCAGCTCTTTGCAGACTGACAGCTCTGAATTCTCCATGCAGGCTGACAGCACCCTGCAGACTGGCAGCTCCTTGCAGACTGACAGCTCCTTGCAGACTGGCAGCTCTTTGCAGACTGACAGCTCTGGCTGCTTCATGCAGACTGACAGCACCTTGCAGACTGACAGCTCCCTGCAGACTGGCAGCTCAGGCTGCTCCGAACAGGCAGGAGGCTCCGGCAGCACTGTAGAGGAGGAAGGCTCTGATAGCGCTGAACAGGCGGGAGACTCCGACAGCGCAGGAGGGAAGGAAGGCTCTGATAGCGCTGAACAGACAGGAGACTCTGGTAGCGCAGGAGAGGAGAAAGGCTCCGACAGCGCTGAACAGGCGGGAGACTCCGACAGCGCAGGAGGGAAGGAAGGCTCTGGCTGTGCTGAACAGGCGAGGCGCACTGAAGGCCTGGTGCGTGGTGCTGGAACTGGTGCTACAGGATCGAGGACTCGCACAGGAAGCCTGGTGCGGGGAGCTGCTACCGGAGGACTGGTGTGTGGAGGTGGCTCAGGATAGACCGGACCGTGCAGGCGCACTGGAGCTCTTGAGCACCGAGCCTGCCCAAGCTTACCTGGCTCGATTCCCACTCTAGCCCGGCCAATACGAAGGGCTGGTATGAACCGCACCGGGCTATGCACCCGCACTGGAAACACTGTGAGCTCGATAGCATGACACGGTGTCTGCCCGGTCTCTCTAGCCCACCGGTAAGCACAGGGAGTTTGCGCAGGTCTCCTACCTGGCATAGCCATACTCCCTTTCAGCCCCCCCCCCAATATTTTTTTTGGGCTGCTTTTCGGGCTGCCTCCTCATACCAGCGCCTCTCCGCTTTACCGCCTCTATTTCTTCCTTGGGACGGCGATATTCTCCAGGCTGAGCCCAGGGTCCTTTTCCGTCTAATATCATCTCCCAAGTCCAGAAGTCCTTATATCGCTGCTCCTCACAATTAACAGGGAGAGTTGGCTCAGGCCTGACTCCTGACTCAGCCACTCTCCCTCTGAGCCCTCCCCCAATAAATATTTGGGGGTGACTTTCGGGTTTTTCTTTTCGACTCCATTCGCCTACAGCCCTCTTCGCACTGCTCCAGCAAATCCCAGGCGGGCTCCGGCAATCTCTCTGGGTCGGCCGCCCACCTGTCTATTTCTTCCCACGTCGTATACTCCAAGCCTCTGCTGTCCATAACGTCCTCCCTTCGCTGCTGCCTGTTAACACGCTGCTCGGTCCGAGTGTGGTGGGTGATTCTGTAACGTCGTTCTTTGTTTGTCAAAAGAGAGTCGGACCGAAAAGCAGCGTGGTGGTTACTCATGACTTTAATGGAAAAAGTGACACATGAAATAACTATACAAAATACAAAAACAACAAACGGAACGTGAAACCTATTACAGCCTATCTGGTGAACACTACACAGAGACAGGAACAATCACCCACGAAATACAAAGCGAAACCCAGGCTACCTAAATACGGTTCCCAATCAGAGACAACGAGAATCACCTGACTCTGATTGAGAACCGCCTTAGGCAGCCAAGCCCATACAACACCCCTACTCAGCCGCAATTCCAATAATACAAAAACCCCAATACGAAATACAACAACATAAACCCATGTTACACCCTGGCCTGACCAAATAATTAACAAAAACACAAAATACTAAGACCAAGGCATGACACTACCTCCTCATGCCTTTTGCACACACTGTATATAGACTTAATTTTTTTATACTGTGTCATTGACTTGTTTATTGTGTTATTGGCTTGTTTAATGTTTACTCCATGTGTAACTCTGTGTTGTTGTCTGTGTCACACTGCTTTGCTTTATCTTGGCCAGGTCGCAGTTGCAAATGAGAACTTGTTCTCAACTAGCCTACCTGGTTACATTATGGTGAAATATAAAAATAACAAATAACAGAACTCATATGGCAGGAAAAAACCTGAGAAAAAAATCCAACCAGGAAGTAGGAAATCTGAGGTTTGTAGTTTTTCAAGTCATTGCCTATCAAATATGCAGTGTCTATGGGGTCATATTGCACTTCCTAAGGCTTCCACTAGATGTCAACAGTCTTTAGAACCTTGTTTGATGCTTCTACTGTGAAGGAGAGGGGTGTCATGTTTTGTCTTAGATTGTCTTGTCATTATGCTTTCCCTTCTGTTCATTTTCCCCCTGCTGGTCTTTTTAGGTTCGTTCCCCTTTTTCTCTCTCCCTTCCTCTCTCTCTTCTCTCTATCGTTCCGTTCCTGCTCCCAGCTGTTCCTATTCCCCTAATCAATCATTTAGTCTTCCCACACCTGTTCCTTATCTTTTCCCCTGATTAGAGTCCCTATTTCTTCCCTTGTTTTCCGTTCCTGTCCTGTCGGATCCTTGTCTATTGTTCACCGTGCTGTGTTTGTGTATCGCCCTGTCGTGTCGTGTTTCCCTCAGATGCTGCGTGGTGAGCAGGTGTCTGAGTCTGCTGAGTTCAAGTGCCTTCCCGAGGCAACCTGCAGTTCAAGAGCGAGTCTCCAGTCGGATCTCGTCATTACAAGTGGAAATTGTGTTTTTTGATTGTATTTTTATTTTACTGGATTAAAGACTCTGTTTTCGCCAAGTCGCTTTTGGGTCCTCATTCACCTGCATGACAGAAGGATCCGACCAAAGAATGGACCCAGCGACTACAGACGTTCGTAACACTGCCGTCGAGATCCAAGGAGCCATGCTCGGCAGACACGAGCAGGAATTGTCTGCTGCTCGCCATGCCGTGGAGAACCTGTCCGCTCAGGTTTCCGACCTCTCTGGACAGTTCCAGAGTCTTCGTCTCGTGCCACCTGTTACTTCCTGGCCTGCCGAGCCTCCGGAACCTAGGGTTAATAACCCACCTTGCTACTCCGGGCAGCCCACGGAGTGCCGCTCCTTTCTCACCCAGTGTGATATTGTGTTCTCTCTCCAACCCAACACATACTCTAGCGAGAGAGCTCGGGTTGCTTACGTCATTTCACTCCTTACTGGCCGGGCTCGAGAGTGGGGCACAGCTATCTGGGAGGCAAGGGCTGATTGTTCAAACAATTACCAGAACTTTAAAGAGGAGATGATTCGGGTTTTTGACCGTTCAGTTTTTGGTAGGGAGGCTTCTAGGGCCCTGGCTTCCCTATGCCAAGGTGATCGATCCATAACGGATTACTCTATAGAGTTTCGCACTCTTGCTGCCTCTAGTGACTGGAACGAGCCGGCGCTGCTCGCTCGTTTTCTGGAGGGACTCCACGCAGTGGTCAAAGATGAGATTCTCTCTCGGGAGGTTCCCTCCAGTGTGGACTCTTTGATTGCTCTCGCCATCCGCATAGAACGACGGGTAGATCTTCGTCACCAAGCTCGTGGAAGAGAGCTCGCGTCAACGGTGTTTCCCTGCTCCGCATCGCAACCATCTCCCTCCTCTGGCTCAGAGACTGAGCCCATGCAGCTGGGAGGTATTCGCATCTCGACTAAGGAGAGGGAACGGAGGATCACCAACCGCCTGTGCCTCTATTGCGGATTTGATGGACATTTTGTCAATTCATGTCCAGTAAAAGGCCAGAGCTCATCAGTAAGCGGAGGGCTACTGGTGAGCGCTACTACTCAGGTCTCTTCATCTAGATCCTGTACTACTATGTCGGTCCATCTACGCTGGACCGGTTCGGGTGCTACATGCAGTGCCTTGATTGACTCGGGGCTGAGGGTTGTTTCATGGACGAAGCATGGGCTCGGAAACATGACATTCCTTTCAGACAGTTAGACAAGCCTACGCCCATGTTTGCCTTAGATGGTAGTCATCTTCCCAGTATCAGATTTGAGACACTACCTTTAACTCTCACAGTATCTGGTAACCACAGTGAGACTATTTCTTTTTTGATTTTTCGTTCACCTTTTACACCTGTTGTTTTGGGTCATCCCTGGCTAGTATGTCATAATCCTTCTATTAATTGGTCTAGCAATTCTATCCTATCCTGGAACGTTTCTTGTCATGTGAAGTGTTTAATGTCTGCCATCCCTCCCATTTCTTCTGTCCCCACTTCTCAGGAGGAACCTGGCGATTTGACAGGAGTGCCGGAGGAATATCATGATCTGCGCACGGTCTTCAGTCGGTCCCGAGCCAACTCCCTTCCTCCTCACCGGTCGTATGATTGTAGTATTGATCTCCTTCCGGGGACCACTCCCCCTCGGGGTAGACTATACTCTCTGTCGGCTCCCGAACATAAGGCTCTCGAGGATTATTTATCTGTGTCTCTTGACGCCGGTACCATAGTGCCTTCTTCCTCTCCGGCCGGGGCGGGGTTCTTTTTTGTTAAGAAGATGGACGGTACTCTGCGCCCCTGCGTGGATTATCGAGGGCTGAATGACATAACGGTTAAGAATCGTTATCCGCTTCCCCTTATGTCATCAGCCTTCGAGATTCTGCAGGGAGCCAGGTGCTTTACTAAGTTGGACCTTCGTAACGCTTACCATCTCGTGCGCATCAGAGAGGGGGACGAGTGGAAAACGGCGTTTAACACTCCGTTAGGGCATTTTGAGTACCGGGTTCTGCCGTTTGGTCTCGCCAATGCGCCAGCTGTTTTTCAGGCATTAGTTAATGATGTTCTGAGAGACATGCTGAACATCTTTGTTTTTGTCTATCTTGACGATATCCTGATTTTTTCACCGTCACTCGAGATTCATGTTCAGCACGTTCGACGTGTTCTACAGCGCCTTTTAGAGAATTGTCTCTACGTGAAGGCTGAGAAGTGCTCTTTTCATGTCTCCTCCGTTACTTTTCTCGGTTCCGTTATTTCCGCTGAAGGCATTCAGATGGATTCCGCTAAGGTCCAAGCTGTCAGTGATTGGCCCGTTCCAAGGTCACGTGTCGAGTTGCAGCGCTTTTTAGGTTTCGCTAATTTCTATCGGCGTTTCATTCGTAATTTCGGTCAAGTTGCTGCCCCTCTCACAGCTCTTACTTCTGTCAAGACATGTTTTAAGTGGTCCGGTTCCGCCCAGGGAGCTTTTGATCTTCTAAAAGAACGTTTTACGTCCGCTCCTATCCTCGTTACTCCTGACGTCACTAGACAATTCATTGTCGAGGTTGACGCTTCAGAGGTAGGCGTGGGAGCCATTCTATCCCAGCGCTTCCAGTCTGACGATAAGGTTCATCCTTGCGCTTATTTTTCTCATCGCCTGTCGCCATCTGAACGCAACTATGATGTGGGTAACCGCGAACTGCTCGCCATCCGCTTAGCCCTAGGCGAATGGCGACAGTGGTTGGAGGGGGCGACCGTTCCTTTTGTCGTTTGGACAGACCATAAGAACCTTGAGTACATCCGTTCTGCCAAACGACTTAATGCCCGTCAAGCTCGTTGGGCGTTGTTTTTCGCTCGTTTCGAGTTTGTGATTTCTTACCGTCCGGGTAGCAAAAACACCAAGCCTGATGCCTTATCCCGTCTGTTTAGTTCTTCTGTGGCTTCTACTGATCCCGAGGGGATTCTTCCTTATGGGCGTGTTGTCGGGTTGACAGTCTGGGGAATTGAAAGACAGGTTAAGCAAGCACTCACGCACACTGCGTCGCCGCGCGCTTGTCCTAGTAACCTCCTTTTCGTTCCTGTTTCCACGTCTGGCTGTTCTTCAGTGGGCTCACTCTGCCAAGTTAGCTGGTCATCCCGGTGTTCGAGGCACTCTTGCGTCTATTCGCCAGCGCTTTTGGTGGCCGACTCAGGAGCGTGACACGCGCCGTTTCGTGGCTGCTTGTTCGGACTGCGCGCAGACTAAGTCGGGTAACTCTCCTCCTGCCGGTCGTCTCAGACCGCTCCCCATTCCTTCTCGACCATGGTCTCACATCGCCCTAGACTTCATTACCGGTCTGCCTTTGTCTGCGGGGAAGACTGTGATTCTTACGGTTGTCGATAGGTTCTCTAAGGCGGCACATTTCATTCCCCTCGCTAAACTTCCTTCCGCTAAGGAGACGGCACAAATCATCATCGAGAATGTGTTCAGAATTCATGGCCTCCCGTTAGACGCCGTTTCAGACAGAGGCCCGCAATTCACGTCACAGTTTTGGAGGGAGTTCTGTCGTTTGATTGGTGCGTCCGTCAGTCTCTCTTCCGGGTTTCATCCCCAGTCTAACGGTCAAGCAGAGAGGGCCAATCAGACGATTGGTCGCATACTACGCATCCTTTCTTTCAGAAACCCTGCGTCTTGGGCAGAACAGCTCCCCTGGGCAGAATACGCTCACAACTCGCTTCCTTCGTCTGCTACCGGGTTATCTCCGTTTCAGAGTAGTCTGGGTTACCAGCCTCCTCTGTTCTCATCCCAGCTTGCCGAGTCCAGCGTTCCCTCCGCTCAAGCGTTTGTCCAACGTTGTGAGCGCACCTGGAGGAGGGTGAGGTCTGCACTTTGCCGTTACAGGGCACAGACTGTGAGAGCCGCCAATAAACGCAGGATTAAGAGTCCTAGGTATTGTTGCGGCCAGAGAGTGTGGCTTTCCACTCGCAACCTTCCTCTTACGACAGCTTCTCGTAAGTTGACTCCGCGGTTCATTGGTCCGTTCCGTGTCTCCCAGGTCGTCAATCCTGTCGCTGTGCGACTGCTTCTTCCGCGACATCTTCGTCGCGTCCATCCTGTCTTCCATGTCTCCTGTGTCAAGCCCTTTCTTCGCACCCCGTTCGTCTTCCCTCCCCCCTCCCGTCCTTGTCGAGAGCGCACCTATTTACAAGGTACGTAGGATCATGGACATGCGTTCTCGGGGACGGGGTCACCAATACTTAGTGGATTGGGAGGGTTACGGTCCTGAGGAGAGGAGTTGGGTTCCGTCTCGGGACGTGCTGGACCGTTCACTCATTGATGATTTCCTCCGTTGCCGCCAGGATTCCTCCTCGAGTGCGCCAGGAGGCGCTCGGTGAGTGGGGGGGTACTGTCATGTTTTGTCTTAGATTGTCTTGTCATTATGCTTTCCCTTCTGTTCATTTTCCCCCTGCTGGTCTTTTTAGGTTCGTTCCCCTTTTTCTCTCTCCCTTCCTCTCTCTCTTCTCTCTATCGTTCCGTTCCTGCTCCCAGCTGTTCCTATTCCCCTAATCAATCATTTAGTCTTCCCACACCTGTTCCTTATCTTTTCCCCTGATTAGAGTCCCTATTTCTTCCCTTGTTTTCCGTTCCTGTCCTGTCGGATCCTTGTCTATTGTTCACCGTGCTGTGTTTGTGTATCGCCCTGTCGTGTCGTGTTTCCCTCAGATGCTGCGTGGTGAGCAGGTGTCTGAGTCTGCTGAGTTCAAGTGCCTTCCCGAGGCAACCTGCAGTTCAAGAGCGAGTCTCCAGTCGGATCTCGTCATTACGAGTGGAAATTGTGTTTTTTGATTGTATTTTTATTTTACTGGATTAAAGACTCTGTTTTCGCCAAGTCGCTTTTGGGTCCTCATTCACCTGCATGACAGGGGGAATGGGACATTCTGATCTGTTGTGTCAGGCTCATTGCGTAAAACTGTTTTTTGATGCTAGTGGTTGTATTCATTTGGGATTGATCGCATCCCATAACTGTCCCAGACTATATTTGAATATTTATTTCCCGCACAAAATGAAATAGCTCAACTTTTGTGCTATGGAGGATAGTAGATTGACATAGGCTGGTTCTTTTGCAGTTTGTTAGGCCTACTCATCTTGTCGGCTGATGAAAAGTAAATGTGGATAGTTCTTCCAATATCGTCAATAAGAGCCTCGGAATTGGATAAGGACGTGCGCAGTTGCGTTCCTGATGTGTCTGTCTTCACTTGTAGCTTATGAGAAAAATCCAATCATGTGACAGAGAGCCACCTGAGTGAGAGGTGCTTCAGCACGAAGCCGGGAGAAGGGAATTATAATTATTATATTCAGCCCAAGGGCACTTTATTCTACTTTATTTTATTCATTTATTCTATTATATCCTTTCTATTTTGTTCAATTGTATTCTTCACACTATAAAATAATATAAAATAATGCCGCGGAATTCTAAGCAAATCTTGTCTGCTAAATGGACCAGGGCCTAAGATAAGGACAACTCAGAGTATGGTATTCTGTTCATATGATGTTTCTTTAGATCTGTCTACAATAAATAATGGATTTATTGTGATGATGTAGGCTATATTACATGGATACATTAGACTTTTTTAAATGTAGATGTTCAAAAGGTCTGTATTAGGTCTGTGTAGAAGCCAGGAGAAGCGTAATGTGTTCATGTTAATTGAGTAATTTACCATGAGACCGGCAGTTATTTGCTTGACAATTACTGGCTGACAAAATGGAATGACCGCCACAGCCCTATTCATGGGTCCCTCCATATGAAAGGTCAAGCATTCTGACATGGGAGGCAGGTTCGACAGGCTTGGACTGACTTATCATAGGCACACACTGCTTGTTTAAACCACCTTTCACACAAAGGTCACATCCATGTTGACACATAGGCCCCAACATGGATGTCATAAGGTGAATGCACCAATTTGTAAGTCGCTCTGGATAAGAGCGTCTGCTAAATGACTTAAATGTAAATGTAATTATGGTACAACAGCAATGCCATTGACACAGCATCAACAGCAGGGAGAAATCATTTAATTCCACCACAACCACTAGACTTGAGTCAATCTCACATGCAATGGTTAGTGTTTTAGAGGACGGTATGAGACAAAGAAGACATCTCTCTGCACTTCTAAAGGTAAAAAATGCAGTTGAGGTTTAATCTTAAAAAATGCATTATGCTGTGAGAATGGCTTTGAAGCACGGTAGTACTTGAAAAAAGTGGCAATATTTTGAGAATAAACTCTAAATGTAATTTAGAGAATAAAGTTGTAGTTACATTTCAAGATTAAAGTAGGAGTTTTGGTTAATAGGAGTTTTTAGTAGGAGTTTTTGTCTCCTTGCTCCCTGATGCTGTGCGTGACACCGTTGAAATGCCTGCAGTTAGATGATCTGTTGAAATTATTCTATAGAATTGGCTTTAGTAACAAGAACATAATCTACCTATTATTATAAGTAGGCCTATTTTCAGAAGGAGGAACCACATTTCATCCAAGTCCGTGTGGTTACATACATAGGTAGAGACAAGAGGGTTGTGTGTGCATGCAGGTGTGTGTGTGTGTGTGTGTCTGTGTGTGTGTGTGTGTGTGTGGGGGGGGGGGGGGTGTAACAGCTAGGCCAGCAACATATACGTTGAAATGAAAGGTTAACTTACAAATGTGTGTGTGTATAGGCATGGTGTTTTATTTGGCTACACTTCCAATGAAGTAGCCTCATAGGCCTATTATTACTATGCATATTATCTTATTAATGTACGTCACAAATTGCGTGGAGTAGGATTGCGTGTCCCTGTTGGTCTCAAAGGCTGCCTCCAAACCTCTGTCATGGACCATGCATAGCCACGGGGCCGGGGGGCAGTGGTTTGGGTAAAGCCCCATCTAAGAAAGTAATTTTAAGTTCCACGATTATATCCTAACAGCCAACAGGTCTAGCCTCCAGTCTATAAGGTAAACAATTGTTAGCCTAAGTTTGCGGTATAGCTGAGACAATACAGTTGATGTCGGAAGTTTACATTTTCAACAGCTACACTAATTTCTTGTTAACAAACTATAGCTTTGGCAAGTCGGTTAGGACATCTACTTTGAGTATGACACAAGTCATTGTTCCAACAATTGTTTACAGACAGATTATTTCACTTATAATTCCATGTATCATAATTCCAGTGGATCAGAAGTTTACATACACTAAGTTGACTACGCCTTTACACAGCTTGGAAAAATCCAGAAAATGATGTTATGGCTTTAGCAGCTTCTGCTAATTAACATAATTTGAGTCAATTGAAGGTGCACCTGTGGGTGTATTTCAAGGCCTAACTTAAAACTCAGTGCCTCTTTGCTTGACATCATGGGAAAATCAAAAGAAATCAGCCAAAAAATGTGTAGACATCCACAAGTCTGGTTCATCCTTGGGAGCAAATTCCAAATGCTTGAAGGTACCACGTTCATCTGTACAAACAATAGTATGCAAGAATAAACACGATGGGACCACTCAGCCATCATACCGCTCAGGAAGGAGACGTGTTCTGTCTCCTAGAGATGAACATACTTTGGTGCGAAAACAGCAAATCAATCCCAGAACAACAGCAAAGGACCAGCAAAGGACCTTGTGAAGATTCTGGAGGAAACAGGTACAAAAGTATCTATATCCACAGTAAAACGAGTCCAATATCGACATAACCTGAAAGGACGTTCAGCAAGGAAGAAGCCACTGCTCCAAAACCGCCTTAAAAAAGCCAGACCACGGTTTGCAACTGCACATGGGTACAAAGATAGTACTTTTTGGAGAAATGTCCTCTGGTCTGATGAAACAAAAATAGAACTGTTTGGCCATAATGACCATAATGGCCATGTTTGGAGGAAAAATGGGGATGCTTGCAAGATGAAGAACACCATCCCAACCATGAAGCACGGGGGTGGCAATATCATGTTGTGGAGGGGCTTTGCTGCATGAGGGACTGGTGCACTTCACAAAATAGATGGCATCATGATCACAACATAGATGGCATCATGAGGATGTAAAATTCTGTGGATATATTGAAGCAACATCTCAAGACATCGTTCAGGAAGTTATAGCTTGGTCACAAATGGGTCTTCCAAATGGACAATGACCACAAGCATACTTCCAAAGTTGTGGCAAAATGGCTTAAGGACAACAAAGTCAATGTATTGGAGAGGTCATCACAAAGCCATGATCTCAATTCCATAGAAAATGTGTGGGCAGAACTGAAAAAGCGTGTGCGAGCAAGGAGGCCTACAAACCTGACTCAGTTACACCAGCTCACCCAACTTATTGTGGGAAGCTTGTGGAAGGCTACCCAAAACTTTTGACCCAAGTTAAACAATTTAAAGGCGATGCTACCAAATACTAATTGAGTGTATGTAAACTTTTGACCCACCGGGAAAGTGATGAAAGAAATAAAAGCTGAAAAAAATCATTCTCTCTGCTATTATTCTGACATTTCACATTCTTAAAATAAAGTGGTGATCCTAACTGACCTAAGACAGGGAATTTTTACTCAGATTAAATGTCAGGAATTGTGAAAAACTCAGTTTAAATGTAGTTGGCTAAGGTGTATGTAAACTTCCGACTTCAACCATAGCCTTTAACAGAGATGATGCCCCGTATTTTTGGGATAACCTTCCTTCCTCCCATCCTTGAAGACAACCTAACCTCCACCAACCTAGTCATGTCACATCAGTGATTATTTCTTTATAGCCTATATAACCTATCATCATTTATCTAATTGGCCTATATTTATATCAATGATTATTTCAAGAAAAGGATAATCCATCTATGAATATATCCAAACAGCATCCAGGAGTGGTCCTTGAGTTGCCTCTCCTCCTATAGACCCATGCGTAAAACCCCTGCTTCACTGTAAAGTCCTCCCGAAGCCTAGGCCTATAATATACTTTCACTTGCCTACTGTAATGTACAATCAGCTTACTGGTTAGGGTTCTCAATCTAGTGGGCCACTATAGGTTTATAATGGGCTGCAAAATAGTTGTTTGTAGTGAATTTAGAGAAGCAGCTTGACATGGGACACATGCACACACAGCCCCCAGTCTCAAGGATCCCAAGGTCATTTGTTAAAGTGGGTGTGCTCACGTAGCATACTAGCCTATAGTTGTTAGAAGGATAGTTACCATAAGGGGGAAATACTAAATGTTAGTAAAGCACCATGGATAAGGTCATTAATAGTTTCCATTAGGCACAGATTTGTTTGCAACGTGTTCGCCTAGGCTACGTTGTAAAGAATCCAGAGGGCAGATTGCCGGGGACTCAACCCAGTTCTCTTCACATTCAATGACAGTGCCATTCAAGTATTTTGTCTGTGCTCATAATGCACCATGACCGTTAGAAGAGTGTATGCCTATAGTCAAAAATTGATAAGTGTGAGTGATCAGTGACGCCTGTTTGAACGAGTGTATTAGATCATTAGATTGATGGCCATTTGTTTGTCCCTACTTTTCCCCACCCAAACACACACACACACACACACACACACACACACACACACACACACACACACACACACACACACACACACACACACACACACACACACACACACACACACACACACACACACACACACACACACACACACACACACACACACACACACACACACACACACACACACACACACACAGCTGCATACATACACTAGCATACACACACAACCTGCCCATCTCTACCTATGTATGTAACCACGGTTCCTCCTTTTCCAGGTTCTAATACTTTTCCAGGTTCTAATACTTACAATAATATTGTCATTATGTGCTAAAAGAGAAAGGATTTCCTTCTTACTAATGCCATTTCTAAAGTATAGTATCACCGGGTAATCTAACTGCCGGAATTTTAACAGTGTTAATCTTGAAATATAACTGAGACTTTATTCTCAAAATTAAAATTCTAGTTTATTCTCAAAATTTTATTTGGAGTTAATTCTAAAAATATTGCCACTTTATTTAAAATATATTACCACTTTATTCACAAAATATTGCGACTTCATTCACTTTATTCTCGAAATATTGCCACTTTATTATCAAAATATTGCCACTTTTTTAAAGTACTATCGTGCAAAAAAATATAATCCAAATATCATCAATCGTTGCTGTTTATTACATTTTTCTCTTCACTTGACCCTAATACTCTTCCATATACAGCATAGAGTGAAAACAACAACAAACTCTATTATACAGCTGCCAAAAGTTCTGCAGGAAAATAATAATATTGTCAGGAACAATTTTGGTTATCAACATGCACTGTAAGTGATATCCATATTCTTTCACAATGCAACATCCATCATGATTTGCTCTCAATTCAAGACACGGACACACAGACTATTTAATGAAGTCAATTTTCTCAGTAACTTCCACCATAACTTGCAACTGATCTAATCACTGACACACAATCAACAGTCTGGGTGCCATCTATCTCAGATAACTGAATATCTTCCACAACAAGCCCTAATCCTGACAATACCCAGAAAGTCCCACAATAAAATCAGCATCATTAACGGATGAACCTGGATACTGCTGTATTAAATCAAACAGTGCTGAGGGTTTGAGAAGGATGTCATGCTATAAAAGTGTAAATCAGCTCAGGGGAGGCCTGTGGAGAAGGGTGTATCTCATCTCTCTGAGTTGTTTACTCAAGCAAAGCCCCTCTCTGCAGCTCAAACAAATGTGATTACTGTAGGAGCTGCCCATGGCGTCTGCGATGCAAAGCCTGTGGTAACACAAAGGCAACTCAGCTGAACTGCCACTGGATTGGTTCCTGTTTAATTGTATTCAAGTAGTGACTCAGGAAGCGGAAGGAAACAGAGCAGCTAAAAATACAATATTTATTGGATGCCCAAGTTTAAAAACCTTGTATTTGCTTTTCATGACTCATTAAACAATTACACAATCAAACAAAGAGCTGTCAAATGAATCAACGTACAAAATAAATGATTCTACTGTAACCACCCTCACTTCCATGAACTCTTTCTATAGTGATAATGGTTCACACTGAGTGTACAAAACATTAAGAACACCTCCTATTCTTGAGAATCAGACCATTGTTGGCATCTGAAGCACTTTAAGGTCTAATGGGCGGGGCTACATTCTGCTGTACCAAAAATGAAGGAAAATGTCTTCGCACATTGTGTGAATCTCTTTCAGAACATGAAAATTCCAAATTGAACACACACTTATTATGGATTATGAATGTATTCTTATAGTGCACTGTAGCAAATCAGTTCAGTTCAGGACTGCTGTAAGCTGTGATGAACAATGGTTAAAACACATAATATGCACATTTCAAAACAGAATTGATCCATACATGATCCATACACGATTAATACATGATCCATTTTCAAGATATCTTTCATAAATACTTTTTACCTTTAGGATCTGTGGCTATATATCAGGCGTCTTCAACCCTATTCCTGGAGAGTTACCCTCCAGTAGGTTTAAACTCCAACCTTTTTCCTGGAGAGCCACCCTCCTCTGAATCACAGAGGTGCAGGGGGCTGCCTTAACTTCTTATGGCTGGGGGCAGAATTGAGTAGGTTGAATGAATAAGGTGCCCAGAGTAAACTGCCTGCTACTCAGTCCCAGTGGATAATATATGCATATTATTAGTATATTTGGATAGAAAACACTCGGAAGTTTCTAAAACTGGTCATATTGCACTTCCTCATGCTTCCACTAGATGTCAACAGTCTTTAGAAACTTGTTTGAGGCTTCTACTGTAAAGAAAAGACTCATAAGGGCTCTTTGAGTCAGTGTTCTGGCAGAGTGCCACAGGCTTGTGACGCTAGTTCACGTGAGAGGTAGCTCTTGTTCCATTGCTATTCTACAGAAAAAGGAATTCTCCGGTTGGAACATTATTGAAGATTTATGTTAAAAACATCCTAAAGATTGATTATAGATATCGTTTGACATGTTTCTATGGACTGTAACGGAACTTTTTGACATTTCGTCTGCTCCTAGTGAACGCGCTTCGTGACTTTGGATTTGTTTACAAAACACGCTAACAAAAGTAGCTATTTGGACGTAAATGATGGACATTATCGAACAAAACAAACATTTATTGTGGAACTGGGATTCCTGGGAGTGAATTCTCATGAAGATTATCAAACGTAAGGCAATATTTATAATGCTATTTCTGACTAATGTTGACTACACAACATGGCAGGTATCTGTATGGCTGGTTTGGGCTCTGAGCGCCATACTCAGATTATTGCATGGTGTGCTTTTTCCGTAAAGTTTTCTGTTGTTTTGAATTTGGCGCCCTGCACTTTCACTAGCTCTTGTCATATCGATCCCGTTAGTGGGATCTCAGCCCTAAGAAGTTTTAACCGACATCCACGAACAGTGGGTTAACTGAGCCACCCTCCTGTAGGTTTTTACCTCCAAGTCTGTTCCTGGAGAGCCACCCTCCTGTAGGTTTTAACTCCAAACCTGTTCCTGGAAAGACACCCTGCCGTAGGTTTTCGCTGCAACCCCAGTTGTAACTAACATGGTTCAGTTTATCAACCAGCTAATAATCAGAATAAGGTGTGCTAGATTACTGTCACATGGAATGACGCTGGAGAGACGAAGCAGGTACGTGGAGTAAAACATTCAATAAATAACGGACATGGAACGAGACAGGAACAACGTCAGCAAACAGGCTGAGGCACGACATGGGATGGGCGCCATCTGGGCCAACTGGGGCAAGGAAACCTCTCGAGCCAGCTCGGGCGTGGAAGCCCGACGAGATGATGAGTGAGTCCAGATGAGTCCAATATCACTGATGCGCGTGACAAGGGAAGGCAGGTGTGCGTAATGGATGATAGGAGTGCGTGATGCGGGGCAGCCTGGCGCCCTCAAGCGCCAGGGGGAGGGAAAAGCGGGGACATACGTGACAATTACAGTTGGAGTGGAAACCGACAGGATGGTAGCTCTCCAGGAACAGGGATGGAGAGCCCTGCTATATGCAGTACTGTATGAGCTTTTGGCTGCTAGATGACCACTTCTGCTAATTAGGTCATTTAAAATGCCCTTTTCTTTCTTCCCTTAATTGGAAAGGTCATACCATAACTCCTGACAGAAGTATCAAAAGAATACAGGTAAACGCTATGAGGACTCTTACCAAGGTAAAGACTTCAATTCTATATTCCTTTCAACATCATACTTTCAAAATCTTAGCTAGCAAGCTAGCTGTCGTCATCATCAATCAAGTCGAAAATCTACTGGAAAATCCTTTTGTATCCTTGTCATATGAAGAGAAATAATGAAGAGAAATTATAGATAAAACGTATCAGTGCTCATCGGCCATTGGAATATAAACATTTGTCACAACTTCTCCCGAAATCGTTGCCTCTCCTTGTTCGGGCGGTGCTCGGCGTTCGACGTCACCGGTCTTCTAGCCATCATTGATCCATTTTTCATTTTCCATTGGTTTTGTCTTGTCTTCCCACACACCTGGTTTCAATCCCATTCATTACCTGTTGTGTATTTAACCCTCTGTTTTCCCTCATGTCTTTGTCAGAGATTGTTTATTGTCAGTGTAGTGTTTTTTTGTATAGGTGCGCGACGGGTCTTCGTACCCATATTTGTTTATATTCATTTCTCTATTTAGTGTTATGGACCATGTTACTTGGACATTTATTAAAAGACTCCATTTTACACTCTGTTTGACTCTCCTGCGCCTGACTTCCCTGCCACCTATACACATATATCTGACAACATTACACAACAAGTTGGAAATCGCAAATTCCACAATGAGTGGTTTGGAAGGAATCAGTGGCTAACTGCAAGCGTTGCAAAGCAATCACTAGCCTGCTATTCAGTGGGAGTGGGTTTGTGGACCCAAGTCTGGGTTCAAGCTTAAAAGGATAAACATTCAACTTCGGCCATGCTGTCAATCCAGCATGACTCCTGCCATGCTCAAAACAACTGGAAACTCGGAACGGAGAAATCTCAGACAACTGGGAACTATGAAAAAATGAGCACCGACTGTGAAAATACGCTTTGAACGGTCATCCAACTCTGAATTTCAAGTCTGGAACTCTGGCCTCTTTCTAGTGGTCCGACCTGAAGATCACTGACGTCATCATGATTCAACCTTGTTTTTATGACAAAATTTGTTTGATGACAAAATTTGACCATGAAGGACCTTCCTGTTCAAGTGAGCACAGCACAACTAGGCGAGTCCAAAAATGTATTGTATGCTGCTGCATAAATGATGTAATATGCCAGGGAGATATGTATACTGTAGCTAAGAAAGTAATACTAAGTGTATGTTGTGTAGTAAGCTGTTAGTTGTCCATGTGCCTCACCCCTCATCATTTTGCAGACTGTTCTGACTTGGTGGTGCAAATGTAGCCTATAGCCTATTTAAGAGAACGTTCCTTTCTGAATTCTGACTCTGTACATTTCAAAAGTGCTGAACAAATAGTTATATTGACTACGTCCGTCCTAGCTCCCTCATTAATGTCTTAAATCGAAATTACGGATTGCCTTTTATCCTCTCGTTGTCCCCTTGTGCCATAGTTTGTACATATCAATTGTCATTAGAAACCACATTTGTTTAAGCAAGTCAGCCATATCAGCTATGTTTTTCTAAAGACAGTAAATGAGACTGAATGAACTGTATGGCTGTCAGACAAGGCTTACCTCTGGTATAGCTGTGGTAAGGTGTTGGGACTGCTAGTAGCACTCTGCTGTTGGGACAGCTTTATGTAGGCCCTAACAGTTTGCCTTTATAGTGCAATTAATGTATTATTTTGTGTTGTGTTGTAGCTTCGCTGTCATGCATCCCCCCAAAATTGGGGGAGTTTGTCCCACCAAGATTTACATGCTAAAATCGCCATTGTATACATTGAATGATATAAAAAGAACATACTGTACATTAGTCAGTCCCTTCATTTAGCTCTCTTTTAGAGGCCCACATCAATAAAAGTGCTTGTATCAATTTAACTAAGTGGCTGAACGGTGAATGAATTGTGAGCCTTCATGATGAATTCATACTAGCAATACATTTTCTCTTTATTTCTGTCATCCCTCTATCCTGTCTCTCCCTTAGATGCTATGGGTATGTGTAGATTGTAGTGAATATGAGATGCTACTTCTATACTGCTTTTAGGAAAACTATATTATGGAAATGGTGGCATCAACTCAACTCCACTGCTTTTTACTTCACTGTGAATAGCACCTTCCAGATGATCTAAACTTCAAATAATCCAATACTATGCCTTTTCAACGGAAAAGGTTCCTTCATCAGCCCCGAGCATTACATAAAGCACTTCGAAAACATATTTCAAAGATGAATACTTTCTTCTAACATGTATAGCTTCAAGGCCAATCCTAGTTATTGCCAAAAAGGAAACATAATTTTTAAACTCTTTCTTCTTATTCAACTGAAGAACAAAGCCAATTTAACAAGATACTGAGATGGCCGGCAGAGAGCCAAGTGTTTCCTGGCAAGAGATGGACTGGAGGAGGGAGAGGAGGAGGATAAAGATGGAGGGGTGGAGGAGAGGGACGGGATAGGGGGAAGGGCCGTAGGGCCCAGGGCAGGAAGTGTCAGATAAACGATGGACCGCTGGGACTGTCAACTCAGGGACATTTCCCCAGACCACACACAGCATGTCCCCAGCAGGCACAGAGAGAAGAGAGAGAGAAAGATGGATTCACAACAAGCAGCCAACCACCACATTGCATTCGCACAACACACCAGTGAACCGCAACTTTAAATCTGTTTCTATTTTCTGTCCTAAATCTTAAAATAACATCCTTTGCTTCTAGCTATGTTTTCTTAGTTTGACTCCTGAAAGCAGATTTGTATGTAGTATAAATTGATTCACATGTCTGTGTTTGGTTTTCCTGACAGTAACTGTCAAACAGAGATGGTGTTAAGCTTGAATACATCTTCAATCCATGTAAATGAGCATGTAGAAATCTTTTTTCAGACACTTTCTCTCCCTCACCTCTGTTAATTATAAACCTAAAATAACACAGAGCACACAGAAAAATATAAATAAACACATCGTTAACACATACAAATAGTATCAGCACTGACTCCCTCACAGCACTGCTGATGGAAACCTAACTGTCAGGTAGAGGTTAGAGTAGAGAAAAGTCGTAACGGTTAAATCAAAGTGAAAAAGAATGATGCGGTTCAGGTGACTTGGAGTAAACACAGTCAAAAAGAGAGAGGGCGAGGCATTGACAGGCCCGGTCTCACAGTAAATGAGGTGACTATGGTAAGTCATGACTCTGAGGTTTGGTATTGGACCTGAGCGCTCCACTGCGTCTCTCTACTGCCTCATGAATCCATTAACAGCGGAGATTTGGCGCCCGTCGCCATGGAGCCAAGCTGTTCATCACAGTGTACATGTGACACAAGAAGGAGATGGAGCACAGTGACAGGGAACAACTTAAACACTCCACATGAACTTTCTAAAATACCCTGCTAAACCTCATTAACATGTCTTCTCTCATCAAAACCTTGGCATGAAGCCCCCACACATACTCATCCGAAACGCAGGGACAATGAGATAATGACGATTCATTTTAATCAACAGCACTGCAACAAAAGAACAAGGGGATATTGCAGCCAACAATGATCTGTCCTCTGGTAGTTATATAGCATTAACTGTAGGACATTGTGACGTCCTCTGTCTATTGTTCCCCTTCCACAAGTTGTGACAAACTGTGACAAAATGCCCCAGGCATAAAGGTAGTCAATTTTACGGCCCTAAGTAAGTAGGCTATGGGATATTTATGGCCCAGTCACAACAGACAATGTGTATTTTGTATAGCTGAATAAAAGTGCTTGGAGAGAGGCGAGGGGAAGAGAAAGACAGTGCAGCAGCAGCCTAGCCTGGGGGGACAGGTGAAGGGCCAAAGGCAATCGACAGAGGCCATCCTCTACAGAAATAAATCAATCACTTCCTATTGTCCAACACACCTGACCCAACACCCCCACGCACCAGCCACGAGCCACCAAGCAGCAGCCACCAGCCACCAGCCATCAGCCAACTGATCTTCAAGGTTTATTTGTTTTGGTTGGTGTTTGTCTGTGTGTGTGAGAGTGTGTGTGAATGAAAGTGGTCTTGCATGAGTGTGTTTGAGTGTGAGAGAATATTTACTGTGTGACTGTGCAGGTTTTCAATTTGGACAAAGCTTATTGCTGTTCATTATAACACACATGCCAACTCCAAGTTCAATAGGTAAGAAAGGCATCATTGTATGGTAAACTGTCAAGGCCAACAACACCATTTGAATCAGAATCTAATTTCTAAAAAAGTATATTGTGTATTGTATTGTCTATAAATTGAGAAGAATGAATTGATAGAGTGTATCTGTGGTTCTCAGAGTCACATTCCTCCATTAATAGGCTGTTTAACCTCACAGCAGAAGACTTGTTGTGTGAGAGCCTTTCTTAGGGACCACACAGCATTGTAGCACAGGGACTCTATTCATGAAAGATGCACTGCATCACAAACCAAGGTTAACATGCCATCGAGGCTAGGGCACTATTCTACTATGAAAAACATTGTGCCATGAAGTGCTTAGCAACCAAGACTAGAATGGGTGAGGACAGCTTTTCTAATGGGAGAACCTTGCTAAGTCAATGCATTGAAAGTGGGGGTGTTTGAGTTGTCCAGCGGCATTGGAGACAGTGAGCTGAGACCCAAAACCATGACTCAGAGGAGGGGTCTTAGCTGGAGCAGGGCCAGGGTGGCTAGAGTCACACACAGCATCGTACTCAAAAAAGCCATACTATAAACATAAGATAGACTTAGACTTTTTTTGTAAATCTTGCATTTACAATAATGCACTATTTATGTGAAAGTTCATGTTACGAGCTCATATCTCATGCTCCTGGCATCCTAACAAAACCTGAGTCTGACAACCCAAAAGACACAAATAAACTTAAGTTCCGAGAGAGACAGTATCTGCATGTGTTTCAAATATAAAGGATAGTATATGTATGCCTACTGTGTAATAATAAACACATGACCATAATACACGCACAAACATACAACAAGATTTGTCTCCACCCGGCAAAGGAATAATCTAGACAAAATCTGAATTCCCATTCTCCATCCCTTACCAATTCCTCTTACAGCCCAACAAATAACACAATCAAGTCGACAACATCGTCCACAATCGTTGATAAAAGCGTCAGTCATGAAAGAGGGAGTGGGATTAAAACAGGAACAGTTTTGACCATGGTGACTAATGCTACCTGCTAAATAGTACAAATCATGTGACCAGGCTGAGTCAAAAATCTATAATCACACAGGAATTGAGCCAGCAGCACATTTCATTGCATTCTACTTGAGGGGATTCATCCATTCCACTCTGCTCATTAAGTTCTCTGACCCCAGCCCAGCAGACCAGACTGCTTGGCCCTCACTAGAGGGGGCGGCCGGGTTTTACACCCCCCTCAGTGAGTTACCCTGGGTACTTTGAAACACTGCTGTTTACATTCAGCATGTTTAGCCAGACTAAGCTGTTAAAACCATAAGAAAATATAAATCGTATGTCTGCCAATTTTATAACAACCTTTACCAGTGATTATCGTGTTGAATCCCAACAGCCTTCTTCATTTTCTCTTTCCTTTCTTTTCTCCAGCCATGCAGGCTGTGTCTGAAAATCATGTCACTGTAAGAGGACAGTGTCTCTGTGGAGTAGCGACACCCGTTGGCCATGCCTCATGTCACAGCACCGCGCCCGGTCCAACAGACCTCATCCCTCCCTCATCTCCTATCCCCTCTATCCCGAGCTGGAGGAGAGGGCTGTAAATCAAAAAGAGGAGTGACAGCCACATCCATCATCCATCATCCATCATCCATCATCCACCATCCACCATCCATCATCCACCATCCATCATCATCATCCACCATCCATCATCCATCATCCATCATCCACCATCCATCATCATCATCCATCATCCATCATCCACCATCCATCGCACAAGAAAAACATTTCCCTGATTGTGTGCTGCGGCAAGGTGGCGGTGGGCGTTGCCAGTGGCAGGTGTTCAACAACTCCTGCATGCTAATGACCTGGCTTCCCCAGGCTACAGTATAGAGCACAGATAGAGCCAGAACGAGGAAGGGGCAGGGGAGAGGTTCTGGGGGCCCATTCATTATTAAAAGACCCAGCTGGGGGACAGGAGAGAGGAGTGGAGGGTGGAGGGTGGAGGGGGTATCCATGCACTGTTATTGAATGCTGGCCATTATTAATTTACCTTTATTACCAGCATGGGGGCGAGAGGCCATGGGTTGAGAATGGAGGAGGATGGGGTAAGGGGGATTACAATACCTGAACGAAGGCCAGTGTTCAATCAGATGTCCATGGTGTACACTTTCCTCCTTAAAATCTCCCCTATCCATCTCTTTTATCATATATTCTCCCTCACTCTCTGACTTCCTCTCTTCCCAGTCTTCTTCTCTTTCTGTTTCTGCACTCCCTTCCCTACTTGCCCTTTTCTTTCCACATGTCATAGCCTCTCTCCTGTGGCAGCTGCATGGCCAAATGAATACAGATTCTGTGTCTGGTCTCAACAGGACTGTGGTGTGGGCAGTGGGAGAGTGGCTGATTGGACAGCACGCTCACTGGGGTAACAAACATATATGCACCCTGCCTCAGCGCACAGCTCCTCAGAGTCACCCCTCATATCTCTCCCTGTACGGCATATGTTCCACTGTGGAGCCTCATCTCAGCCTTTGTGGAAGGAAGACAGCAGAACACATTAACAGGGGGAAGCACGCCTGTCAGAGTGCTCTGCCACACCAATGCTCTGCTACATAAGGAAGAAAGAGTGAGGCATCGTGTCATTTTACACACCACCCAGTCATGTGTGCCTATTAGTAGGACCTACACTGTCTGTCTGCGACGGTAAAGGCTTGTGTCTACAATGAACATCCTGGCCGCTCGCTCCAACTTCCGGGTTGGAGCGAGCGGTCGCATCGGCACTTCGCTCCGCAGGTAGTATAACTTTTTCATTACATTTCATTATAGTACAACGGTTTGATTTGTCTAATCTTAGCAATTTCTTCTTAGCTAGCTACATAGCCGTCTTTGTATCAAAGATAATTGCGTAATTATCGTATTTCGTCGTCCTAACGTAGTCTTCACTGCTCTGCCCAGCAGCTAGCCAGCTAGCAAACGTCCACCGATTAGCAGCACTGTACGACTTGATTAGTGTAGTGTTAGCTAGCTACATAGCTGTCTTTGCTGTCTTCGTATCCAAGATAATTGTGTAGTTTAGAGTGTGTAGTCTTAGAGTGATTATCTTAATTTACCGAGGTTAGCTAGCCAGCTATTTGTCGTCCTTAACGTAGGAGACTCTGCTAGCTAGCCAACAGCTAGCCAACGTCTTCCGAATAGAACTCAACAACCCGGTCGCATTCACAGGTAGTATCACATTTTCATTTCATTTCATTACAGTACAACGGTTTGATTTGTTTGATCGTAGCTAGCTACATAGCTAGCTACATAGCCGTCTTTGTATGAAAGATAATTGTGTAGTCTAGAGCGATTTTCTAGGTTAGCTAGCCAGCTATTGTCATTCTTTTAACGCAACGTAACGTAATCAACACTGCTAGCTAGCCAGCTAGCCCCCGAATAGCAGCACTGTAGAAACTATTACACTCAACGGAACGACTTGATTAGTGTAGTGTCAACAACGCAGCAACTGCCAGCGAGCCTACAAAGTCAACAACGCAGCCACTGCCAGCTAGCCTACTTCAGCAGTACTGTATCATTTTAATAATTTTAGTCAATAAGATTCTTGCTACGTAAGCTTAACTTTCTGAACATTCGAGACGTGTAGTCCACTTGTCATTCCAATCTCCTTTGCATTAGCGTAGCCTCTTCTGTAGCCTGTCAACTATGTGTCTGTCTATCCCTGTTCTCTCCTCTCTGCACAGACCATACAAACGCTCCACACCGCGTGGCCGCAGCCACCCTAATCTGGTGGTCCCAGCGCGCACGACCCACGTGGAGTTCCAGGTCTCCGGTAGCCTCTGGAACTGCCGATCTGCGGCCAACAAGGCAGAGTTCATCTCAGCCTATGCCTCCCTCCAGTCCCTCGACTTCTTGGCACTGACGGAAACATGGATCACCACAGACAACACTGCTACTCCTACTGCTCTCTCTTCGTCCACCCACGTGTTCTCGCACACCCCGAGAGCTTCTGGTCAGCGGGGTGGTGGCACCGGGATCCTCATCTCTCCCAAGTGGTCATTCTCTCTTTCTCCCCTTACCCATCTGTCTATCGCCTCCTTTGAATTCCATGCTGTCTCAGTTACCAGCCCTTTCAAGCTTAACATCCTTATCATTTATCGCCCTCCAGGTTCCCTTGGAGAGTTCATCAATGAGCTTGATGCCTTGATAAGCTCCTTTCCTGAGGACGGCTCACCTCTCACAGTTCTGGGCGACTTTAACCTCCCCACGTATACCTTTGACTCATTCCTCTCTGCCTCCTTCTTTCCACTCTTCTCCTCTTTTGACCTCACCCTCTCACCTCTCCCCCTACTCACAAGGCAGGCAATACGCTCGACCTCATCTTTACTAGATGCTGTTCTTCCACTAACCTCATTGCAACTCCCCTCCAAGTCTCCAACCACTACCTTGTATCCTTTTCCCTCTCGCTCTCATCCAACACCTCCCACACTGCCCCTACACGGATGGTATCGCGCCGTCCCAACCTTCGCTCTCTCTCCCCCGCTACTCTCTCCTCTTCCATCCTATCATCTCTTCCCTCTGCTCAAACCTTCTCCAACCTATCTCCTGATTCTGCCTCCTCAACCCTCCTCTCCTCCCTTTCTGCATCCTTTGACTCTCTATGTCCCCTATCCTCCAGGCCGGCTCGGTCCTCCCCTCCCGCTCCGTGGCTCGACGACTCATTGCGAGCTCACAGAACAGGGCACCGGGCAGCCGAGCGGAAATGGAGGAAAACTCGCCTCCCTGCGGACCTGGCATCCTTTCACTCCCTCCTCTCTACATTTTCCTCCTCTGTCTCTGCTGCTAAAGCCACTTTCTACCACTCTAAATTCCAAGCATCTGCCTCTAACCCTAGGAAGCTCTTTGCCACCTTCTCCTCCCTCCTGAATCCTCCTCCCCCTCCCCCTCCTCCCTCTCTGCAGATGACTTTCAACCATTTTGAAAAGAAGGTTGACGACATCCAATCCTCGTTTGCTAAGTCAAACGACACCGCTGGTTCTGCTCACACTGCCCTACCCTGTGCTCTGACCTCTTTCTCCCCGCCTCTCTCCAGATGAAATCTCCCGTCTTGTGACGGCCGGCCGCCCAACAACCTGCCCGCTTGACCCTATCCCCTCCTCTCTTCTCCAGACCATTTCCGGAGACCTTCTCCCTTACCTCACCTCGCTCATCAACTCATCCCTGACCGCTGGCTACGTCCCTTCCGTCTTCAAGAGAGCGAGAGTTGCACCCATTCTGAAAAAACCTACACTCGATCCCTCCGATGTCAACAACTACAGACCAGTATCCCTTCTTTCTTTTCTCTCCAATACTCTCGAACGTGCCGTCCTTGGCCAGCTTTCCCGCTATCTCTCTCTGAATGACCTTCTTGATCCAAATCAGTCAGGTTTCAAGACTAGTCATTCAACTGAGACTGCTCTTCTCTGTATCACGGAGGCGCTCCGCACGGCTAAAGCTAACTCTCTCTCCTCTGCTCTCATCCTTCTAGACCTATCGGCTGCCTTCGATACTGTGAACCATCAGATCCTCCTCTCCACCCTCTCCGAGTTGGGCATCTCCGGCGCGGCCCACGCTTGGATTGCGTCCTACCTGACAGGTCGCTCCTACCAGGTGGCGTGGCTAGAATCTGTCTCCTCACCACGCGCTCTCACCACTGGTGTCCCCCAGGGCTCTGTTCTAGGCCCTCTCCTATTCTCGCTATACACCAAGTCACTTGGCTCTGTCATAACCTCACATGGTCTCTCCTATCATTGCTATGCAGACGACACACAATTAATCTTCTCCTTTCCCCCTTCTGATGACCAGGTGGCGAATCGCATCTCTGCATGTCTGGCAGACATATCAGTGTGGATGACGGATCACCACCTCAAGCTGAACCTCGGCAAGACGGAGCTGCTCTTCCTCCCGGGGAAGGACTGCCCGTTCCATGATCTCGCCATCACGGTTGACAACTCCATTGTGTCCTCCTCCCAGAGCGCTAAGAACCTTGGCGTGATCCTGGACAACACCCTGTCGTTCTCAACTAACATCAAGGCGGTGGCCCGTTCCTGTAGGTTCATGCTCTACAACATCCGCAGAGTACGACCCTGCCTCACACAGGAAGCGGCGCAGGTCCTAATCCAGGCACTTGTCATCTCCCGTCTGGATTACTGCAACTCGCTGTTGGCTGGGCTCCATGCCTGTGCCATTAAACCCCTACAACTCATCCAGAACGCCGCAGCCCGTCTGCTGTTCAACCTTCCCAAGGTCTCTCACGTCACCCCGCTCCTCCGCTCTCTCCACTGGCTTCCAGTTGAAGCTCGCATCCGCTACAAGACCACGGTGTTTGCCTATGGAGCTGTGAGGGGAACGGCACCTCAGTACCTCCAGGCTCTGATCAGGCCCTACATCCAAACAAGGGCACTGCGTTCATCCACCTCTGGCCTGCTCGCCTCCCTACCACTGAGGAAGTACAGTTCCCGCTCAGCCCAGTCAAAACTGTTCGCTGCTCTGGCCCCCCAATGGTGGAACAAACTCCCTCACGACGCCAGGACAGCGGAGTCAATCACCACCTTCCGGAGACACCTGAAACGCCACCTCTTTAAGGAATACCTAGGATAGGATAAGTAATCCTTCTCACCCCCCCCCTTTAAGATTTAGATGCACTATTGTAAAGTGACTGTTCCACTGGATGTCATAAGGTGAATGCACCAATTTGTAAGTCGCTCTGGATAAGAGCGTCTGCTAAATGACTTAAATGTAAATGCCTATATGAACTGTGATAATATCATAGTTCATTCTGCAGTTTGTATCTTTGGTGAGTTTGCATGTCAATTAAAATGTAATGCAACGATAAAGGTTATTCATCATGCAAGGTTAGATTAGAGAAACAATCCATGAACAACGTGATAACATGCCCTCATGTGCTTTCAAAGAGCGAAATATCACAATAAGTGTGTTGTGTGCACGCGCATACATGCCTGTGTATGTGAAGGTGTTGTGAGTGTCCTCTCTGTGCTCAGACAGTTCCAGTGTTGTGTGATGTATCAGAAACAGTACTGGCCAGACAGAGCAATCAAAGTAGACAGTAAACTGTTGAGACGGGTCAAGGTTTTTCATTTCAAAGCCATCAGCGTATTAAGACTGACGTGCCCTTTGCTTTCCCTCGCCATCCCCTGACTCCTCCCTGTAACTGGTTTACTGGAAAAACCAGGAAAAGTGATGCCAGCGCAGTGACAGAAGAGGCATGCAGTAAGACATTAGACAACAAACAACTCCCCTTCCTCCCGGGAGGGTGTCTCTCTCTGTCTGTTGACGTGGCGGTGCCAAGTGAGGGCATGATGACTGTTGTTGTTTTCCATTTACAATTAATTCATTTGTCACCATAACATGGAGCAAGGCTTGGGAATGGAGAACGTTCCCATCCAGAGACTACCAGTGGTCCTTTAATCTGTAAATCAGTCACTGTCAGTGGGGTTCTCTAACTCTCACACTGGGCCTATGCAGTACGCCCCTTCAATCACGACAGTCAGAAACAGACATATAGTCTGGCACAGGGAACACACAATGTTGACAAAACCTTGTTAGCACCCAGAGCCACAGCAGCAGACAGGAATGCTCCAACGCTGTATTACAGAATGGCAGGCATAGCGTATGTCACATAGGGCCTCTGTGTGATGGTGGACATGGCTGGATTAGGCCTGGCTTGCAGAGGGCATTCCAATTGATCCCAAAAGTGTTCGATGAGGTTGAGGTCAGGGCTCTGTGCAGGCCAGTCGAGTTCTTCCACACTGATCTCGACAAATCATTTCTGTATTAACCTTGCTTTGTGCACGGGGTCAATGTCATGTTGAAACAGGAAAGGGCCTTCCCCAAACTGTTGTCACAAAGTTGGAAGTACAGAATGTAATTTTATGCTGTAGCATTAAGAATTCCCTTCACATTGTCATGCTGGAACAGGAAGGGCCTTCCCCAAACTTTTGCCACAAAGTTGGAAGCACAGAATGTCATTTTATGCTGTAGTATTAAGTTTACCATTTCGTGAAGCACCCGACAAACAGTTATTGTGCTGACGTTGCTTCCAGAGGCAGTTTGGAACCCGCGCTACGCGTTTTAGCACTTGGCGGTCCCGTTCTGTGAGCTTGTGTGGCCTACCATTTCGCAGTTGAACCGTTGTTCCTGCCACTTCACAACAACAACATTTACAGTTGACCGGGGCAACTCTAGCAGGGCAGACATTTAACAAACTGACTTGTTGGAAAGGTGGTATCCTATGACGGTGCCACGTTGAAAGTCACTGAGCTCGTCAGTATGGGCCATTCTATTGCCAATGTTTGTCTATGGAGATTGCATGGCGGCATGCTGGATTTGATACACATGTCAGCAAAGGGTGTGGGTGAAATAGCCAAATCCACTTAGCATTTTGGCCATGTAGTGTATGTCTGTGGAGGAATAAAGATGTTTAGACAATTAGGGCTCTATTTTAGGCTGCCCGTTAAGCCAACGCAATTGTCAAACACGCACTCGTTTGCAATTTTGTCATGTTAAAGCTGGCACTCTTATATTTTCAAACCCTAGCGTGGGGATCGGTAATTTACTTGTCTTATATGAGCTCGCTTGTGCTGAGGTGCGAGGGGTGGCAGTATATGAGGAGTGTCCTTAAAAATGTGTGCCAAAGTGCTAATTTCAGTATGCACTGATGGGGATATTTAAGACAGGGATATTTTTAGCAGTAACACACAGATATTTTTGCATTAATTTGGTTGTTTATGTCATGGATTTTGACAATGGAAGCGTTCAGTGACATTATGCACATAGAACAAGAGAGACGTGGTTTTTGTGCCGTAAATCTTGTATTGGTCAAAATTTATTTGGGTAGTCCGGATTTTCCATCTCTAGATGCTCTACAGATGGTCATGCTATCAACAAAATATCTGTTGATAAGCAACTGCTTGCTAAGGTTGTGGTTAAGGTTTAGAATAAGGGTAAGGGTTAAGGTTAGGGTTAGTAGATAATTAGTTGAAATGTTACTGATAGTCGGTAGAGTATTTATATATGGACTAGTCAAATAAAGTGTTACCCTCATATTTGGAGAAGAAAAATCCTCATTTTGTTTCATTTGTTTCATTAAAAACCAAGCATAACCTCCCTTCCTCTCATTGAAAGCTGTTTTTTGTGTCCTGACCAATGCATTCGCCAAGTATTCAACACTATCATAAAGGGTTTGAAACGTGAGACTGCTTTGAAATAAATCTTAATTACCAAAGCTTTAGTAAAAGATCAAGCTTGGCAGCAGCAAAACAGTGTGCGGACATCCCCTTTGTATCTATGTAGGCTATTACATTCTCTTAGCCAGCTCCTGCTATTATTTTGGATGTGTATAAAACCCCCTCCATATAGACTATACTTTATACCATCATGGAACTAGAGATGAGGTAATCCGGTGACTCTCATATTTACAAAATGTTTAGTTATTTTCCTGTAACAATTGCTTGTTTTCAGTTTCCTTTGATGAAAAGCAGGTATTTTGTAGGCTACCCTTACCCTACTATAACAAAAGCTGGTTCAACAGCAATCCATCTGGTGTCTTTCTTACCCTGGCCATGCATTCACCAAGTACTCGATTCATTAAAGTTTTCTTAATTAAATGGTCTACTCGTGATGCTTTTGCTATCATGCATTATTCACAATGCACATAGGCCTAACCTCAGTGCATACGTCATGCAGTTTGCATTATTCATAATGCACATAGGCCTAACCTCAGTGCATACGTCATGCAGTTTGAATCCATCCCAATATCCAAAGAATCCATCTTGTCCGGTTACCATAGATGTGCTCCTCCAAACGTATTTACAATGTTCAATCCTATAACGCAGTATTAACGGCATATCTACAGTAGGCATATCTATATCTTGCTTAATGAGAACGTGGCTCGCACATACAATACAATCTATGGTAGGGCTGGGCGATGTGGCCTAAAACTCATATCTCAAGATTTTCTTTACTTATGGGTGATTCATGATATACAGTACATGTACAGTCAAAAGTTTGGATATACCTACTCATTCAAGAGTTTTTCTTTATTTGTACTATTTTCTACATTATAGAATAATAGTGAAGACATCAAAACTGTCACACCCTGATCTGTTTCAGCTGTCTCTGTACCTTGCCCCACCTCACTGGATTATTGACCCCTGCCTGCCCTGACCCTAGGACTGCCTACAGTTCTGGACCCTTTGCACCCTCTCCAGATTATTGACCCGTTTGCCTGCCCCTGTATTAGAAATACACTTTTGTTTCTTCAACACTTTCTGCATCTGGCTTACACCTGAAACATGATATGTCTTACAGCTCCTTGCCTCCTGTTTCTCCTGTTTTTCATACAATCTATGAAAAAACACATATGGTATCATGTAGTAACCAAAAAAGGGTTAATTAAACAAACCAAAAAATATTTTATATTTTAGATTCCTCAAAGTAGCCACCCTTTGCCTTGATGACAGCTTTGCAGACTCTTGGCATTCTCTCAACCAGTTTCACCTGGAATGCTTTTCCAACAGTCGTGAAGGAGTTCCCACATATGCTGAGCTTGTGTTGGGTTCTTTTCCTTCACTCTGCGGTCCAACTCATCCCAAAACATCTCAATTGGTTTGAGGTCGGGTGATTGTGGAGACCAGGTCATCTGATACAGCACTCCATCACTTTCCTTCTTGGTCAAGTAGCCATTACATCACCTGGAGGTGTGATTTGGGTCATTGTCCTGTTGAAAAACAAATGATAGTCCCACTAAGCCCAAACCAGATGGCGTATCGGTGCAGAATGCTGTGGTACTGTAGCCATGCTGGTTAAGTGTGCCTTAAATTCTAAATAAATCACAGACAGTGTCACCAGCAAAGCACCCCCAAACCATCACACCTCCTTCTCCATTCTTTACGGTGGGAACCACATGCAGAGATCATCCATCACCTACTCTGATTCACAAAGACACGGCGGTTGGAACCAAAAATCACAAATTTGACTACCTCAGAAATTGTAGCCCAAATAAATGCTTCACAGAGTTCAAGTAACAGACACATCTCAACATCAACTGTTCAGAGGAGACTGTGTGAATCAAGCCTTCATGGTCGAGTTGCTGCAAAGAAACCACTACTAAAGGACACCAACAAGAACAAGAGACTTGCTTGGACCAAGAAGCACGAGCAATGGACATTTAGACCGGTGGAAATTTGTCCTTTGGTCTGGAGTCCAAATAGGAGATTTTTGGTTCCAACCGCCATGTCTTTATGAGACGCGGTGTGGACGAGCGGATGATCTCTGCATGTGTATTTCCAACAATAAAGCAAGGAGGAGGTGTATTGGTGTGGGGGTGCATTGCTGGTGACACTGTCTGTGATTGATTTAGAATTCAAGTCACGCATAACCAGCATGGCTACCACAGCATTCTGCAGCGATACGCCATCCCATCTGGTTTGGGCTGAGTGGGACTATAATTTATTTTTCAACAGAACAAGAAGGATAGTAGGATAGTGATGGAGTGCTGTATCAGATGACCTGTCCTCCACAATCACCCGACCTCAAACAAATTGAGATGGTTTGGGATGAAGTGGTCCAAAGAGTGAAGGAATGCCAAGAGCGTGCAAAGCTGTCATCAAGGTCAAAGGGTGGCTATTTGAAGAATCTCAAATATAAAATATTTTGATTCGCTTAACACTTTTTTGGTTACTACATGATTCAATATGTGTTATTTCATAGTTTTGATATCTTCACTATTATTCTACAATGTAGAAAACAGTCAAATAAAGAAAAACCCTTGAAATAGTAGGCGTTCTAAAACTTTTGACCGGTAGCGTACATTCCACAACTATTTGAACATTAACCCACACTGTCTAGACACGCCTCATGGTATCCTCCCATTTCTTTGTACAAAACACCAGGGCACCTGGGTAAGCGGGGGTGCCTATCATGTTCGATTCTGCAAAGTTCTATTCTACAGCCACATCTTACCGATTTTCATCTACAATACTACTCCCCCAAATGGAGGAAGGAACACAACTAACAGACAAAAGAAATGCAATTATATACAATTATAAAAACAGCAAGATCAATAGCTAATTACAAGGACTTTATCTCTACTGAGGTCTTTCAGTTCAGTGGATGGTAGGTGTGAATATGGCTAACAGGCACTATTTCCTCCTCTGTGAGGGGGGAGAGAGAAGGGGGGTGAGAGGAGGAAGGAGGGGCAGAGAAGGGGGAAAGGATGCCTGTGAAGGGAGTATAAGGTTCAGGGTAAAGGGAGTAATTGATTTCTACTTGTTAAAGGTGACGGTTCCAGTGATTAAACACAGGCTCGTTTCACACTCAACAAAAACACACTATGTTCCTCTTAGAGGAGTTCAGGCCACCGCCACTGCAACACTACTGAGCCCACCCTGAGACTGATGACATACATGCTACCGTCCTCTAAGCTTACCACACAGTGTGGGTTGATGGAAAAAAACAGGTGCTTATCAAGGATGATAATAACACACAGGGTCAGCACGAAATGGCTTTCTAATAAAAAAATACTTTATTACAAATATTGTATACCATTTCACATGGTCACTGTGGGAGTATACTTGAAAGAGATCAGACAGGAAAGGCAACATCTCACTCAGCCGTTCCATTCTGGGCCACTTCTGTCGTGCATTTCAAAGTGTTCCATTTGGATAGGGTGATGCGTCATAAGGCTTGAACAAGACAATGTACTCAGGGCTGCAGAAACTAAGAGCTTTCAAGAGGATGAATAAAATATTCACACAATGATTTGAGAAACACTTTCTGTCAACGTTATTATCTCACCTTCAGTTAACTCCTAAATGTAATGGCAAAATGTAGATTTACACCTAAATAGACATACCCAAAAACAGTGTTAATTTTAGCACTAGATTAGATTGCCTAGTCGTATTCATATTGACTAAATTATAATTGTCTTAGTCACCTTTTTTAAATTTGCATAACGATTTAGTCTAGTCAACATAAACATGACGAAAACAGCGGGCCTTTTTAGTCAACTAAATGCCCTTTCATTTTAGTCACATCACATTTGTATTGCCTCATTACCCTAAATTAAACATACATGACTGACTTCCATGTGCACAAACATTGTCCTTGTCCTACTAACATATTTTTCTGCATAACCTCCTATTATATTCCCAAAAGCAAAAATATTGTAAGGGTTGTCGTCGGTGGAAGAAGGATCGGACCAAAGCGCAGCGTGATAAGTGTTCATGATGATTTATTCAAAACTAACTGAACACTGAAATACAAAACAATAAACATTGTGACCAAAACGAAAACCCGAAACAGTACTGTGTGGCCCAAACACTCACACGGAAACAAATACCCACAACCCAAAACTGAAACCCAGGCTACCTAAGTATGATTCTCAATCAGAGACAACAATTGACAGCTGCCTCTGATTGAGAACCATACTAGGCCGAACTCAAAAAAATAAACATAGACTGCCCACCTAACTCACGCCCTGACCATACTAAAACAAAGACAAAACAAAGGAACTAAGGTCAGAACGTGACAGTAATCCCCCCCCAAAGGTGTGGACTCCAGCCGCAAAACCTGAATCTATAGGGGAGGGTCTGGGTGGGCGACTGTCCGTGGTGGCAGCTCTGGCGCGGGACGTGGACCCCACTTCACCATAGTTTTTGTCCATCTCCTCAACCGCCCCGTGGCTTCTTATGAGCGGCAACTCTCGCCGCTGACCTCGGACTGGGGACCCTCGCCACGGGTCCCGAATGGAAGGGAGATTCCGGCAGCGCCGGACAGGCGGGAGCCTCGGGCAGCTCCGGAGTGAAGCGCGATTCTGGTATCGCCGGTGTGACAGGCAGCTCTGGCAGCTCCTGGCTGACTGACGGCTCTGGCAGCTCCTGGCTGACTGACGGCTCAGGACAGACTGGCGGCTCTGGCAGCTCAGGACAGACGGGAGAATCTGGCAGCTCAGGACAGACGGGAGACACTGGCAGCACTGGAGATGAGGAAGACTCTGGCAGCGCTGGACAGGCGGGAACACCTGTAGGGAGAAGACAGAGAGACAGCCTGGTGCGGGAGGCTGCCACCGGAGGGCTGGTACTTGGAGGTGGAACCGGACAGACCGGACCGTGAAGGCGCACTGGAGCTCTTGAGCACCGAGCCTGCCCAACCTTACCTGGTTGAATGCTCGCCGTAGCCAGGCCAGTGCGGCGAGGTGGAATAGCCCGCACTGGGCTGTGCTGGCGAACTGGGGACACCATGCGTAAGGCTGGTGCCATGTACACCGGCCCGAGGAGACGCACTGGAGACCAGATGCGCTGAGCTGGCTTCATGGCACCTGGCTCGATGCCCACTCTAGCCCGGCCGATATGAGGCGCTGGGATGTACCGCACCGGGCTATGCACATGCACCGGGGACACCGTGCGCCTCACGGCATAACACGGTGCCTGCCCGGTCCCTCTCTCTCTCTGGTAAGCACGGGAAGTTGGCGCAGGTCTCCTACCAGCCTTCGCCACATTCCCCATGTGCCTCCTCCATTACATTTTTGGGGCTGCCTCTTGGGCTTCCATCCGCGCCGCCGTGCTGCCTCCTCATACCCTAGCTGCCTCCACCTGTTCCCATGGGAGGCGATCCCTTCCAGCCAGGATCTCCTCCCATGTGTAGCAACCCTTGCTGTCCAAAACGTCCTCCCATGTCCAGGAGTCCTGACATCGCTGCTGCTGCCCGTTACCACGCTGCTTGGTCCTTTTGTGGTGGGTGTTTCTGTAAGGATTGTCGACGGTGGAAGAAGAATTGTCCAAAGCGCAGCGTGGTAATTGTTCATGATGATTTATTCAAAACAAACTGAACACTGAAATACAAAGCAATAAACGATGTGAACAAAACAAAAACCGTAACAGTACCGTGTGGCCCAAACACTCACACGGAAACAAACACCCACAACCCAAAACTGAAACCCAGGCTACCGAAGTATGATTCTCAATCAGAGACAACAATTGTCAGCTGCCTCTGATTGAGAACCATACTAGGTCGAACTCAAAACCCAACATAGAAAAACAAACATAGACTGTCCACCCAACTCACGCCCTGACCATACTAAAACAAAGACAAAACAAAGGAACTAAGGTCAGAACGTGACAAATATGTCAAACATATATAGTACCAGTCAAACATTTGGACACACCTACTCATTTGTCTTTATTTTTTTACAATTTTCATTGTAGAATAATAGAGAAGACATCATAACTATGAAATAACACATATCGAATCACGTAGTAATCAAAAATCAACATGTATTTTATATTTGAGATTCTTCAAAGTAGCCACCCTTTGCCTTGTTGACAGTTTTGCACACTCTTGGTATTCTCAATCTGCTTGGGAACATGGGAGGGTTAAGCGAGACTACAAATTCAAACACAGCCTACTTTTCTATAGTCAAGGGAGAAACATAGCTAGACTGTTGTTCTACTATTCAACTCAATGCTGCTATTGTTTTTCATTTCGTAAAGCAGCTTGTGTTTCTTAAGCAGGCAAAGAGTAGTTAACTAGAAGGCTAGTTTGAGCGAAGGCTATTTGCCCACACTCATTTCTTGCTCCACGGCAGCTCACCAGCTGATGTAGACTGTGTGTGCTGGGTGTGGCGCTTCCTTCCCACTGCTGAACAGAACTGCGCTGCTAATACCCCCCTATCCACATCGACGGGACAGTAGTGGAGAGGGTAGTAAGTTTTAAGTTCATCGGCGTACACATCACGGACAAACTGAATTGGTCCACCCACACAGACAGCGTCGTGAAAAAGGCGCAGCAGCACCTCTTCAACCTCAGGAGGCTGAAGAAATTCGGCTTGTCACCAAAAGCACTCACAAACTTCTACAGATGCACAATCGAGAGAATCCTGTCGGGCTGTATCACCGCCTGGTACGGCAACTGCTCCGCCCACAACCGCAAGGCTCTCCAGAGGGTAGTGAGGTCTGCACAACGCATCCCGGGAGCAAACTACCTGCACTCCAGGACACCTACACCCCCCGATGTCACAGGAAGGCCATAAAGATCATCAAGGACAACATCCACCCGAGCCACTGCCTGTTCACCTCGCTATCATCCAGAAGGCGAGGTCAGTACAGGTGCATCAAAGCTGGGACCGAGAGACTGAAAAACAGCTTCTATCTCAAGGCCATCAGACTGTTAAACAGCCACCACTAACATTGAGTGGCTGCTGCCAACACACTGACTCAACTCCAGCGACTTTAATAATGGAAATTGATGGAAAAATATATCACTAGCCACTTTAAACAATGCCACTTAATATAATGTTTACATACCCTACATTATTCATCTGATATGTATATACTGTACTCTATCATCTACTGCATCTTGCCATCTTTATGTAATACATGTATCACTAGTCACTTTAAACTATGCCACTTTATGTTTATATACCCTACATGACTCATCTCATATGTATATACTGTACTCGATACCATCTACTGCATCTTGCCTATGCCGTTCTGTACCATCACTCATTCATATATCTTTATGTACATATTCTTTATCCCTTTACACTTGTGTGTATAAGGTAGTAGTTTTGGAATTGTTAGGTTAGATTACTCGTTGGTTATTACTACATTGTCGGAACTAGAATCACAAGCATTTTGCTACGCTCACATTAACATCTGCTAACCATGTGTATGTGACAAATAAAATTTGATTTTGATTTCAATATTAATTGTGCTTGTCACCAAAAAAGCACTCAATCTCTCCAAAAACGAGTTCATTTAGTAGTCATATTTTAGTCACAGAGATAATTCATAAATAATTTTAGTTTAGTTCTATTTTTTTTCGATTTAGTCAGTTAGTCTCGTCAATTTCCACTGAAGAATAGGTGTTTGACGAATATATTCACCATTTTTTTTACTAAATTAACACAGCCCAAAATAATATTTTTTTATGAGAGGGCCATAAATAATAACAAGTAATGCTGCATACTCCAAGAAAGATTAAAATACCACCTTCCTGGTATTTTTTAAAATAAATTGCTGAGGTGTATTCATTTTTGAGGACACAACCTCAAGTACATATTATTTCAAACATGATGAAAAAACGAATTATTACATTTCATATATGGTGTAGTTCCTATTCAACAATATACTTGTTTCTATAATTGAGGAGGTTCTTAGCTCTTCCAATGCTATGTTGCATGTGAGGGTGTGATGTGTCCTTCTGCCACAAAATGACGGACAGTCTGACCAATAAATGAATGTGTACTGTAGGTGGGACTTCCCAGACTCCAATGACTGTGAATACGTAAACCAATACCGCAGTGTCTTCCGGGACTAACTCAATGCAAGCTGGCAAGCAGGGCTCTCAGCAAAACTATCACAAAGCAAATTGGCTAAACTAAATCTGATTTCTAGGTGAATTACCTTGATAAAACAATGCAATTATAACCTACATTTTGGATTTTACATCAGCGAGATTAATGGAAATTGTCATCAATAATGTAAACATAAAACCTTTAAGGAGGGTGAGTAACAATCGTACACAAAGATGTTTCCATCTCTGCTAGACTACATCTCAAGCTAACACACCTTCGTGTTCAATAATCACATTGCAATATGTAAATCAATGTATTGCTTGATATTCCAAGCTCATTTACTAACCATTAGCACAAAGTCTCTTCTCAGTTGTGAGTAACTAACAGCTGCTGGTTTTGCTGTTTGTTGTTGTTTTGAATAACTGCTAACAATTATTTGAAGCCACCCCAGATCAAAGCAGAGCAAAATGGAAACTTTTCATATGTGTTTGATGATACTGTGTACTATATTCCCTTCCATGTGTTCTGTTCTGACAAAAGGCTGGGGGGCACAGCCTGACACTGAGATTGACAGGGGCTGCATGTGTACTTAGTTTGATTCCATGAGGAAGCCATTTTTATTTTATTTTATTCTGAATATCAAAGCACAAACATCTTATATTAAGGAAAAACAGCCAGTAGGTAAATGCCATTACACTTGTGGTATGTGTGCTTGTGTATTGTTTTGTCATGTTGTTAACTCCCTAATAAAATAGAATAACTCTTATACTCAACAGATAAAAAGATATGAGCTTGGAAATCTTGTAAAATGTAGGTTAGAAAACTCCCAGACATACAATAATCGATAGAGCCCTCCTTATGGAGCAGCTCTAATTCAGAGCAGCAGCCGTTAGTGAAACAGAAAGCAAATCCATCTATCAACATGAGGTAAGGCTGGAGTGAGACAGTGTCTGCTTGCTTGATGTTCTCTCTAGCTCAGCTACAGCTTTGCTGCTGTGGCCTTTGCAGGGCCTTGTTGAAAGGCTGTAGTAGTGTGGCGTTGCGGAGGCCTGTTTGTGCTTCATTACACAGACAGACCCTTTACTGCTTGGGGGGGAACAAAAGGCACAGGCCACCTCACCGCTCCCGAAGTCTCCAGCCTTGCTAATTACAACCCCCCCCCACACACACACACACGCTCCCCCAACTCGCCCTCTCCACAAGTCTGTCTACCACAGTGTCTTTGTTGTTTATCCAGACAAGCACTGCTGGGCCGCAACAACACGTGTTGGTGTCACCTCCGGGACCTTTCCCCACTGAGCACTAGATACGCTGGGTTGTGTCTCTCTGTCTGTCAGTGGCTGTGAGGCTCATTTCAATGAGCCACCATTCATTCTCTGCTTTATCTGATCTGTTCTGCTCTGCTCTGCTCTGCTCTGCTCTGCTCTGCTCTCCTCTACCCTGCTCAAAGCAACACTGATCAGAGAAGCCAACTCCAGGCACATACTGTAGCCAAACAGCTAATGGTGATCCCAAAAATCATATTTTCGTTCTAGTTTAAAAAATAATCCTAGCCTTTAAGTGAATGACATAAAGGAAGTACAATAACAACATAAAATATATGTTCTGATGTCACAGAGACGGACCAATAATGTGTTTTGCTCACTAAATCACCTTACCTTGACTGTACCTTCGTTTCACTGACAATGGGACAGCGGTGTTACAGTTGTGGATGTCCCTTGGGTGGGAAACTGTTGAGCGTGAGAAACCCAGCAGCGTTGCAGTTCTTGACACAAAACTTTTGTCTTGCCCATTCACTCTCTGAATGGCACACACAATCCATCTCTCAATTGTCTCAAAGCTTAAAAATCCTTATTTAACTGGTCTTCTCCCCTTCATCTACACTGATGGAAGTGGATCATTGCTTTCACTTGGATTCACCTGGTCAGTCTATGTCATGGAAAGAGCAGCTGTTAGTGTTTCGTACCACTCAGTGTATATTCCCCCACTCAAAAATACAGCCAATAGTTAGCTGAATTTCCAATGTGTTATGACAATGCTTTCAAACATCAAAAAGCACAACTAAATTGCAATGGAAAAACAATGTCTGATTTTGGATTAGTTGTCACTCAAATGTCTATCACTGAGCTTTGAAACATTTAAAAGCACAACAAAGTTCAAGTGGGAACACAATGTCAGATATATGGTTTATTTATACAACAGACTAACGTGTTATCACTGTGCTTCATCTAATAGCAAATTACCTGGATTGTAGTTGAGATTACATTAGAAAGTACATGGTGCAAGCTATCAATGCATTTCGAAATTCTGTGAAGATTATTACAGCAATTGTGAAGACCTCCACAGACCTGTAACAACCTATGCATGCTCTTGAACATTATATAATATATTTTATATGATTACATAACAATAAATGTATAGTTACAATAACCTCAAAATGTGGCCATGGATGTGTTACTCATTTTAGGGTTGAATGTTACATTCATTTGTAAAATAGCTTTAACTTTAGGCTATTTACAGTACTACAAAATTAATATTGAATTGTGTTTGGTTGACAATACCATCAAATATCAACATTTAAAGGAGATATATCTACAGTACTACTTGGATTGTTCTATCTGAGCCACTGGTTTAATCCCATTACGTATCATTTCTTTTTGGTTGAGTTGGAGACATATATTCAACATGTCATTTTATAATTTGTCGATAGGTCAACAGGCTATTTATTGTATTTCAAAAGTTATATTGATTTATGTTTGGTTGTCAACTGACCCAAATACCTTTTGATGACTTTAATTCCAGTTGGTCTACAAATTAATAATTTATATATTGGATTCATGTCTCCATCTTGTGCAAAAATCAGTTAAAAATAATAAATAAATACACTTTAAATAAACTTTGATTTGATTTAATCCTGTATGTTATCCTATACTTTATCTCCTTCAAATGTTGATATTTGGTTGCGTTGACAACCAAACACAATTCAATATCACTAAATATCATTACATTCTAAATCAATCAGAGCTCGAAACACTAGGGCAATTAGATTGTCTATTTTTAGTTGAATTCTGGGTTCAATTGAAACAATAGGTGTTGATGACTTTGGAAATACTACATAGGCCTATATAGTATAATTGATCATATATGAGTGACAATGTATGGTCACATTTCATTTGCTCCTTTTTGGGATAGGGGGCAGCATTTTCACTTTTGGAAATAGCGAGCCCAGAGTGAACTGCCTCCTACTCTGTCCCAGATGCTAATATATGCATATTATTAGTAGTATTGGATAGACAACACTCTGAAGTCTCTAAAACTGTTTGAATAATGTCTGTGAGTATAACAGAACTCATATGGCAGGTGAAAACCTGAGAAAAATCCAGCCGGGGACGTGGGACATCTGAGGTTTGTAGTTTTTCAAAGCTTGGTCTACCGAGTACACATTGAGATATGGATTAGGTTGCACTTCCTATGGCTTCCACTAGATGTAAACTGTCTTTTGAAACTTGAATGAGGATTCTACTATAAAGGAGGGGCTCATGAGACCTGTTTGAGTCAGTGGTTTGGCATAGTGCCTCGGTCCCATGACACGCGCTCCCAACAGAGTTACCTCGCTTTCCAGTGCTTTTTCTGAAGACAAAGGAATTCTCCGGTTGGGACATTATTGATGTTTTATGTTAAAAACAACCTAACGATTGATTCCATACATTGTTTGACATGTTTCTAAAAGACTGTAAAGGAACTTTGAGTTTTTGTCTGGATGAAATGCTCGCGCCTCATGAAGATGGATTACTGGGCTGAACACGCTAATAACAAGTGGCTATTTGAACATTAATGATGGAACTTTATGGAACAAATCAGTCATTTATTGTTGAACTGGGATTCCTGGGAGTGCCTTCTGATGAAGATCATAAAAGGCAAGTGAATATTTATGGTGTTGTTCCTAACTTTGTTGATTCCGGCTATTCCTCTAGCTGTTTTGGGTTCTGAGCGCCTTTCTCAGATTATGCTTTTTTCGTAAAGTTTTTTGGAAATCTGACACAGCGGTTGCATTAAGGAGAAGTCTATCTTTAATTCTGTGAATAACACTAGTATCTTTTATCAATGTTTATTATTAGTATTTCTGCAAAATCACCTGATGTTTTGGAATCGAAACATTACTGCACGTAAGGTGCCAATGTAAACTGAGATTTTGGGATATAAATATGCATATTATCGAACAAAACATACATGTATTGTGTAACATGATATCCTATGAGTGTCATCTGATGAAGATCATCAAAGGTTAGTAAATAATTTTATCTATATTTCTGCTTTTTGTGACTCTTTGGCTGGAAAAATGGCTGTGTGTTTTTTCAACTTGGCAGTGATCTAACATAATCATATGTTGTGCTTTAGCTGTAAAGCAGTTTTTAAATCGGACACGATGGGTAGATTAACCTGTTACTCCTACCCCCTACTTTTTCGAACATTCTGTTAAAAATCGCGCAACATTTCAGCGCCCTGCTGCTCATGCCAGGAATATAGTATATGCATATGATTAGTATGTGTGGATAGAAAACACTCAGCCGTTTATAAAACTGGTTAAATCACGGCTGTGACTATAACAGAACGTGTGTTTCATCGAAAAGTGCAGGAAAATCTGATCACTGAAAATTGGAAAATATATCAATGCGCCACTTGCATGTATTGTCTATGGGAAAGCAAATTACCTGGAGCCCCAGATTACAATTCCTACAGCTTCCACACGATGTCAACAGTCTTGTCATTTGCCTAGGCTTTGTTTCTTGGTCAAATGAAGAAGAGACAGGCCATTTCTTCAGGTCTCGGACCGGATATTTTGGTTGAGATTTACCAGGACATTATTTCCAGACGTACCCCTATAGAATATACATCGCCTCGTGATCAATTTGATTGCTTATTAACGTTCACTAATACCTAAAGTTGCATTACAAAAGTATTTCGAAGTGTTTTGTGAAAGTTTATCGTCTACTTTTTTAATTTAAAAAATGATGTTACATTATAAGACGCTATTTTTTTTTGTTTATCACACAGTCTTCATAGATCGATATCTAGGCTATATATGGACCGATTTAATCGAAAAAAGACCCAATAGTGATTATGGGACATCTAGGAGTGCCAACAAAGAAGATGGTCAAAGGTAATGAATGTTATATGTTTTATTTGTGCGGTTTGGGTAGTGCCGACTATGCTAATTATTTTGTTTACGTCCCCTGCGGGTCTTTTGGGGTGTTACATGCTATCAGATAATAGCTTCTCATGCTTTCGCCGAAAAGCATTTTAAAAATCTGACTTGTTGCCTGGATTTACAACAATTGTATCTTTAATTCAATACCCTGCATGTGTATTTTAATGAACGTTTGAGTTTTAACTAGTACTATTAGCATTTAGCGTAGCACATTTGCATTTCCAGATGTCTAGATGGGACGCCTGCGTGTCAGGTAGGAGCAAGAGGTTAACAAGATGTTTATCTTTCATTTGCTGCATTGGACTTGTTAATGTGTGAAAGTTTTATATTTAAAAAAAAGTTTAATATTAAAAAAATATATTTTTGAATTTCGCTCGCTGCCCTTTCAGCGGAATGTTGTTGAGGTGTTCCGCTAGTGGAACCCCTGTGCTAGAAAGGTTAAACTTACCCTTTGGATTGACCAATAGCAATAGTGAATCTATTTAGTTACAAAGTGGAGATCTCTCAACAATCATTCTCACAATAGCATATTGGTAATAATCAAAGACAGACATCATAGCTAAGCAGGGCTGGGCTTGGATGGGAGATCAAAGGGTAACTGAAGATAGATCATTTCTCCAGTAGGAGGTGCTGCCCAGCCTAAAATGTTTTATTCTGTTAGTGGATATAATAGATATAACGTGGAAATTTGTAAGTCGCTCTGGATAAGAGCGTCTGCTAAATGACTTAAATGTAAATGTAAGATCTGATGTTGTTTTAAAGATAGAAATTCAACATATTTATACAATGTTTGTCTATGTTGAAATTTGACAAATTATTTTGAAACAACATTGATTCAACCTATCTTCTTCATGAATATGACACTGTTTTCCAAGAAAATATCAATGAAGTGTTCATTTACCCATGAATGCCCTCGTAGGCCTGGCTCCACTCATCAACTGGCACATGAAAGGATGGATTAAGGAAATAATACACATGTGAGAAAATAACTGGAGAAAGGAGAGGAATATTGCCCTTAGCTTTTCCCCAAAGAAGGTAGGGGAAAAGGAAAGGACATGTCCTCATATTTCCTTCCTCATCAAATCAAAAGGGACCAGATGCAACTCCTCTTCTTGCCCCAGAAACTTATTTGCATTTCAGACTAATTGCCACTATTCACTCATCAAAGTTCCTAGACTTTGTTAATTACAGGCACAATTGGAAGCAATTGTCAAGCTCAATTATATAAACTGGTCTGGATCAGTCCTCAGTGGAGCAGGAAAGTAACGAGGAAATTGTGAAAAGGACCCGAAAAAAAGACGATGATGTCATAACATTTTGTGTGCTGTCACTTGTTCCTACAACTGTCTAGATTATTCTATTTCCTGAAGATTTCCTATAATGATTTATAGTCTGATTGTTTGATCACATGATTAACTGATTGATATGCACATCTGTATGACTGATTGAGGTTTATATCTTGTTCCAAAATGGGCTTTTAGCTTTTGCATGCCAAGATGAGCAAGAGACAGACATCTATCACGATGATGGTGAGAATGGACGCATCCTCTCTGCTGCAAGGGCAATAGTAACAGGGGCCACTGCACACATCACACCACTGCCACCACTCATATAGACCACACAGCTTACACACCATACAGTACACCACAAATTTAGTGCACCACTCCAACCTCCATTCTCAACACGAGGCTCCCTCCAAAACACATGAAGACAACCGGACTGTCAGAAAGCCAGCAAGAATCCAGCCCAAGAGGACACATGCCACAAACCCTTTCAGTTAAATTTAGGCCCTACATGAGCCCGAGTGAGCTGCTACTGCTGTGAACAGTATGTACCTTCTTCATGGTGCTACATGGTGCTGGTAGAAACTCAGCAGCCTCTCTGTGACAGGCATCTCCAAGGAGCCTGAGGAATGCTTCTCTCTCTGACAAGCATTTTTCACACTAATGGCTGTACATTTATTTATAGAATTTGATTGCCTGAATGACTGATGTGATTGTTTAGTCGGTCTGCTACCCTGGTGCATGAGAGAATTAAGACAGGAATTAGACAATAAATATTTCCTCGGTAAGTAGGTAAACAAATGGAAGTTAAAGAGGGGAATCATTTCTCTAAAAGTTTTTGTGACAGTTGGAGGTATCGAGGTAAGTCACCTTCGATGGTGGACAACTGGCATCCAGGCCATGAAATGTTTGATTTTGAGAGATTTGTTTCGGTTTTCTGTGTGTTCTAGTTTTCTCCATGCTCTGATTAAAAGGTGTGTGTTTGTATGTGTGTCTGACAAAAGGGTGTGTGTGAAACGGACATGCCTCATTGCTCCAGATGAACACTGACCTTCAGCTCAAACCTCTTACAAATCCATCTCTTTCTCTTCTTCAATTACAATTCTACCTGCCACTACTGACAATGACAAATGTCATGTTTTGACTTCATAGAAGAGGAGCTCAATACATACATCACTGGAATAAGTGCTGTGACTCATCAAAACAACACAGGGGGGAAATTATGGTAATTCAATGTGAGTGAGGGGAAACAGCCAATGGGATCTACTGATAATCACAGGGCTCTGCCATTGCCATTCAAGAGAAAAAAGGGTGCGGCTCTATAGACCTACAGATTCACTAAAGAAGTGGTCATCTGAGTAATGAGGTCATGTAGAAAAGCATCTGATGAGTTACAGCCTGTAGTATTAGGGTTCCCATTGGCAAACAGGCTGCATTTCACAGATGACTGCCAGAGTCCCAGACTATTAAATGTTTAATTTTATAACTGGTCCTACACTGTAGCAACATGTGCACATGTGTGTGTGTCTGTGTGCATGCGTGTGTGTGTGAGTACTTGGTTTGTGTGTGTGTTCTGTATGTTAATGCCTGACTGTGCAGGTGTCTAATTGCTGACAAGAGGCTCTGGGCCTGTGGGTAGATGCCAGCCAGCCCATTAGAGAAATTGCAGGTGCTACCTCCATCCTTCATCCTCCATCCCAGCTCCAGCTCCAGCTCCAGTTTAGATCAGCCCCTCCAGCCTTCCTCTCTATGTAGTCTTGGCCTAGGCCTGGCTAGGTCTGATTGGAATTGGGGAAGTGGATCCCACCAGCCAGAGGGAGCCTACAGACTGGCTGCCTGTGTCGGGCGCCTGACAGAAGGCTGGCTTATTTGTTTTGCTCTAGATACTCCCCTGGGCGAGGTGTAAGTCGAGAGGAAAGCTTTACTTCCCCGGTGACTTAATAGGAACAGATGCAAACAAACAAATAAAGTGGTGCCGTTGTGGAGCGCTGCTACAGACAGCGGAAAACGAGCGCCCAAGTTATTGACAGGAGACTTCCTGTGTGTCCCGTACGAGAGAGGAGGATGACAGTGATGCTGTCTCTGTCTGTTCTATCACTCTAAATCACTGTGTACACACACACACACACAATATATATATTTACTTGGAGCTTTCTTGGGAACATTATGCATTTATTAATTTAGTGGTTTTCTCTGTCTCTTGGTCTCTTTATGTGAAAAATAGTCTATTGTTCATCATGTTCTTCTAAAGCAGCGTTCCATAACATCCCTTATGCAAGCTGTCATTGGTGTCATACAGAATATGTTTAAAAAAACAGCTTCCATTAGATTTCTCATTACCACTGCATATGTCTGCATTCCATTTAGGAAAAGGTGGCTTTGACAATGACAAGGCGGTGCTTTTGGAATGACTCAAGAGATATTTTCTTGAAAGTTAGACAACCTTTGTCTACAAGTGTAATGATTCCACAGATTCACAAAAAAGGCCTTATTTGTATACCAATGGGAGGCATGGGGGTAGATTGATGATTAGATATTATGTAAAGAAATAATGGTTTTGTCACCATAATGTCAGATAACAGACAATCCATAGACCATCCATTCAGGGTTAATAGGAAATCCATTGATAGCCCAGTCAAATACTTGTTTGGTTGGAACAAAATGTTTCAATATCTTAATGCCTAGTAGTGCCTAGCAGTATCCAGTGATAAGGATGGTCCTGCCATGTTAACTATGGATGTGAAGAAGTAGCTATTTAAACACTGGCAGGTACTTCAGAGTGTTTCTGTTGTGTCCATCACCACCATAACTGTCACGCAATGCAGCCCACTCCATCCATACCCCTCTCTTCTCCATCCATACCCCTCTCTTCTCCATCCATACCCTTCTCTTCTCCATCCATACCCCTCTCTTCTCCATCCATACCCCTCTCTTCTCCATCCATACCCTTCTCTTCTCCATCCATACCCTTCTCTTCTCCATCCATACCCCTCTCTTCTCCATCCATACCCTTCTCTTCTCCATACATACCCCTCTCTTCTCCATCCATACCCTTCTCTTCTCCATCCATACCCCTCTCTTCTCCATCCATACCCCTCTCTTCTCCATCCATACCCCTCTCTTCTCCATCCATACCCCTCTCTTCTCAATCCATACCCCTCTCTTCTCAATCCATACCCCTCTCTTCTCCATCCATACCCCTCTCTTCTCCATCCATACCCCTCTCTTCTCCATCCATACCCCTCTCTTCTCCATCCATACCCCTCTCTTCTCCATCCATACCCCTCTCTTCTCCATCCATACCCCTCTCTTCTCCATCCATACCCCTCTCTTCTCCATCCATACCCTTCTCTTCTCCATCCATACCCCTCTCTTCTCCATACATACCCCTCTCTTCTCCATCCATACCCCTCTCTTCTCCATCCATACCCTTCTCTTCTCCATCCATACCCCTCTCTTCTCCATCCATACCACTCTCTTCTCCATCCATACCCCTCTCTTCTCCATCCATACCCCTCTCTTCTCCATCCATACCCCTCTCTTCTCCATCCATACCCCTCTCTTCTCCATACATACCCCTCTCTTCTCCATCCATACCCCTCTCTTCTCCATCCATACCCCTCTCTTCTCCATACATACCCCTCTCTTCTCCATCCATACCCCTCTCTTCTCCATCCATACCCCTCTCTTCTCCATCCATACCCCTCTCTTCCCCATCCTGCTCTGTCTGCACTGCATCCATCCTCCAATACCACCCAAATAATTAAGACAAGTGGGTTGTGGTTACACAACAATTACTCTCGACTCCTTAAAAATTAAAAGGCCCTTCATTAAACATTGAGAGGCTTTTCCTCTCATTAATGCTCAGCTCTAGAGAGAGAGAGGGAGGGCGCTCTTCTAGCTCTCCAGTGGCTTTGTCCAGAGAACATAGCCACATCCAACCAGTCAGAATGTCCATCTTCCTCAAGAACCACATAACAGGAATGACTGCAGATGCAGAGACTCCGTCACCATTACTCCAATTCAGCCATGTCTCAATGACCAATTAGATCTGTTCCTGAATCAGTCAATAGCAGAGTCAACGCACACCGTCATGATGAGTATTCCTTTTGACATGGAAGCGTTTATGGCACCTCTAGTTAATGGCACAGAGAAAAGAGAAACTGTTTGTCCACAAGAATAGCTGAGAAAATCATCTGAACTGCAAAACAATGTTTTAAATCAAAGGGGAATGAATGTTTGATGAGCTTGTGTTCCATACAAACTTGTGTCCCACACCAATCCTGACTCACTGACCTGTTTAGGTCAACCAAAATAAACCATCAAGCTACATTACTTCATAGAGGTATCACAGTAAATTGGTTTTGGCTGTATTGTTGAACAGTAAACTGAAAGTCATCCAGTTAAACATAACAACCATCTGGTTTCAGTAGCTCTCTCTCTCTCTCTCTCTCTCTCTCTCTCTCTCTCTCTCTGTGTGTGGATATTATCTGCATCAATTACAGTCATTATGAAAGAGGTTGGATCAACAATGAAGGCTGTTCCATTAAAACTTTGCAAAACATTTCACTGTGCACTTGACAACACTACCTCCACTCATACAAGGTTTGGATGTTAAGTAATTAGGTTACCAGTCAGGCTTTAATACTAGTAATAATAGTCTCAAACCCCCATTGAGTGCAAGTGGCTGCAGAAAGGCAAGACCCTGGGAACAGCCAAGGGTCTACTTTAAAGCATACACAAGAAATAAAACTCTGATCCAGTATAACATTTTTTTTAAATTAATTTTCTCTCTCCATTAGCAGTCAATGTCCTCTTTGGAAAGACACTCAGTGATGAAGAGTCCCATGTCCCATGTCTGACTTGGAGATGGTTGTGGACAGTCTTCAGATCTCTCTATAAAAGGCCCAGAGGGGTGTGGGACAAGGTCATTCATCTGTTTGTTCCCTTCTCTGTTTGAAGAGCATCTAAAGTGCTCAGCTTCTCACTCCGTCTGAACATGTTTCCAATAGAGAGGGAGCCTTTTACTTTGTCACTTTGGTTCTGAGAACAAGGGGGATCCCTCTATAATTGATATTCCATAGTTTTGTTCCATTTTCAGTTTCAAAGTGACATGGTTTTGGGTTTAGCATGCCATTGATAATGCTTTTGCCAACTTTCACCTCACGGCAACAAAATTCTTTAGCTTTTGCTCTCAAAAATCCCCACACTGAATCAAATGGAGTTGGACTGTTAGCCATTCTTAATTCATAGACTTCAGGATGTGCTTTCTTCATTTGTAGCTTCAGCAATATGCTTTCATCATACATAGTCAGTTAAAGAAATTAAGCATGTAGCCATAACCAGATATTGGGGGTTGGAAATTAAAGGCAACAGTAAACATACAGAAGATTCAGTTTAGTGGGACTATCATGTGTTTTTCAACAGGACAGTGATCCAAAACACACCTCCAGGCAGTGTAAGGGCTATTTGACCAATGAGGGTGATGGAGTGCTGCATCAGATGACCTGGCCTCCACAATCACACGACCTCAACCCAATGTAGATGGTTTGGGATGAGTTGGACTGCAGAGTGAAGGAAAAGCAGCCAACAAGTGCTCAGCATATGTGGGAACTAATTCAAGACTGAAAGCATTCCTCATGAAGATGGTTGAGAGAATGAAAAGAGTGTGCAAAGCTGTCATAAGGCAAAGGGTGGCTACTTTGAAGAATCTAAAATATATTTGGATTTGTTTAACAGTTTTTTTGGTTACTACATGATTCCATGTGTTATTTCATGATTTTGATGTCTTCACTATTATTCTACAATGTAAAACAAATAGGACAATATAAAGAAAAGCCCTTGAATGAGTAGGTGTGTCCAAACTTTTGACTGGTACTGTACATAGAATCACTAATCACTTTAGTAATGGAACACGAGTCACTTTAATAATGTTTACATGCTGCTTTACTAATTTCATATCTATATACTGTATTTTATTCTACTAGAGTCAATGCCACTTAGTCAATGCCACTCCGACATCGCTCATCCTAATATTTATATATTTCTTAATTCCATTCTTTTACTTTTAGATTTGTGTGCATTGTTGTGAATTGTTAGATACTACTGCACAATTGAAGCTAGGAACACAAGCATTTCACTACACCTGCAAAAACATCTGCTAAATATGTGTATGTAAAATGCTATTTTATTTGAATGTTCTCTCTCCAGATCAAACTGCCTTTCAAAACAGAGCAGGAGAACCAGACTAAAGAGCACCGGGTATAGTGCACTATATGGCTGTTTTGCAGAACAAGAAAGTGTTTCAACATTTATTTAAGATGTCTGTAATTGTTTATATCTTTAAATAACCAATTAAAATGTTAATGAACATCCAGCCAGGCTGTTTTCCTACAGGGAACTGGCATGACTGTTTTCCATGTTATTCTGCTTTATACTTGCACTACTGTATATTCTATATCTTTTAGGACAAGGTCGTTGGGGAAACAGTCATGATTCTGTGCACAGCAAACCAACCTCCTGAGGCCCGTGGCCTTTCCTGTTGTATGTGAGGCATATCATTATTTTTATTTGATGGAAACTCAATTAGTTTGGAATTAGATGCAATGTGGAGCTTTAGGGAGTACAATTGGCTAATACACTACTAATAATAGATGAAGAATTAATGCTAAATCCTCTTACATGGCCATTACATTGTCACTTATACTGGAGTGTAAAGACTTAAGTGAATGGAGAGCACAGCATCATGTCATGTTAACATTTCTTACTGCTTACATATTATTCCTGTGGTGCTCTCTGTATACAGTATTTCATCAGAAAGTAATACACATTCTCCAGTCCACATAATGTTTTCATAAGGTCCTATTTCCAGAATTTGCATCCGGGCAGGACTATATTAAGCAGGATGAAATGAGCGAGATATAGTGAGTTAGTGTGTGTGTGGATGGAGTAGAGGTACCACTGCCAACACATTCCCAGCCTGTCTGGCATGGGGGCTGGCAGTGGCTTCCCACTCAGCTAACAGAGCAGGACCCTAAAGCTTCCATGCTGGCCTCTGCTGTAGTGATTATGTGGAGCTGCATTGGTTGGTCGGTGCCTCAGCCTTACTCTCGACTAATTCTAGGACAGGGACAGTGGAGGAGGGCCAGCCCCTCTAGGGCATCTCTCATGCATCTTTAACTGAGATTAATAAGTAAAGAGGGTCTTGAGGACTTATTTCTTGTTTTTAACCGTGGCACAGAAAAGTGATGGCAGTTGGGAGGGAATTATTTGGGGCAATGGAAAAGAGAGAGCAGGCTGCACTGTTCAATCCCCTCTAAACCATTACAAGTAAGCTTAAACTGCCAGGGCATGTTGTTGAGAAGATGGGGATGCCACCTTTAACTCTGATAAGCTGCCTTAAACCAGGTGTATAAACAGGTATGCCAAAGAAAATGCCTGGCACAAATCTTCCTCCCTCCTACAGTCTGAGAGGGCTGGAAAATGCTGTGGATGTAAAAAGGACGTAATAAATTACTTGGCGTAGTGCCTAACTTGTCAACTTAATTCCCATTGAGGGTGTTTTCACATAATATCCAGTTTAAAAAAGAACATATCTCAGTCGTCTTTACAGTGAACTCTGGGGTAAAAAAAAGCAAAATAACTCAGTTTACTTGACCTATTTTGTGGTCTGAGTCCTCTTTGCCTTCACATTGCTATGTTTAGAAAGGAACAAAGATATTTTTCCAACATTCACTCAAAGCACTCTTGAGTTTTTACAAAGTGCAGGACAAGCCATTCCATCAGATCGTGTTAGGGGACAGCTAAATTAACCTACTTATATTTTGGAAGCTTATAGATTGCATTTAGCTAGACATAATAATTATAATCAGAAGATAAAATGAATATGTAAATATTGTTGGAACAGAATAAGTAGCAGAAAAATACTGCAGATTAAATAATGCTGCTATTGAAAATTGTACACCCAATGTACTGTAGGCTACTGGATCGGGATCCTTGGGACATCCCCACACTAAATCCTAACCCTAACCTTAACCCTTACCTAAACTTAACGCTAACCTTAACCCGTATCTTAACCATTTTAAATGTCAACTTCAATGGGGTAACATCAGAGTTGGGTCATCCCATGGATCCGGAGAACAAGGACCTTGATTTTGTACCCATTTTTGTGATTCTGACCAAATATGTTGTGCCTTTTCACACTATTCAAACCCAACAATCTAATAAACCGTTTTCGAAGCTCTCTTACCGTATAGATCACATACTGCAAACAAATCATCTGAACATTGTGAAGGGGAGAACGCCATACATTTTTGGGTAATTTCTGTTCATCCTTGACAATCTGTTCATCCTTGACAAACAAAAACAGCAGACATCATCATCTTCTCTCTTTTATGGCACTAATGTGAGGGGTTATGGAGAGGGAAACAGTGTTGCGGTAGTCTGTGAGGGGTTATCAATACAACAAGTGTAGACTTTACCATGAAATTCTAACTTACAAGCCCTTAACCAACAACACAGTTCAACGAGAAGAAAATAGTTACCAAGTAGGCTAAAATAAAAAGTAATAATAAAAAGTAAAACAATAAGAATAACAATAACGAGGCTATTTACAGGGGGCACTGGTACTGAGTCAGTGTGCAGGGGTACAGGCTAGATGAGGTATTCTGTACATGTAGGTGAGGGCAAAGTGACTATGCATAGGTAACAAACAAACAGTGAGTAGCAACAGTGTACGGGGGGTCAATGTACATTTTCCGGTGATGATTTTATGAATTGTTCAGCAGTCTAATGGCTTGGGGGTAGAAGCTGTTAACTTCACTAGGGTAGGGGGCACTATTTCCACCTCCGGATGAAAAGTGTGCACAAAGTAAACTGCCTGCTACTCAGGCCCAGAACCTAGGATATGCATATAATTGGTAGATCTGGATAGGAAACACTCTTAACTTCTTCGATATAGGGGGCGCTCTTTTAATTTTTGGATAAAAAAGCGTTCTCGTTTTAAACAAGATATTTTGTCACGAAAAGATGGTCGACTATGCATATAATTGACAGCTTTGGAAAGAAAACACTCAAAACTGCAAAGATATTATCTGTGAGTGCCACAGAACTGATGCTACAGGCGAAACCAAGATAAAATTTCAAACAGGAAATGCCCCAGATTTTGGAGGCGCTGTGTTCCAATGTCTCCTTATATGGCTGTGAATGCGCAAGGAATGAGCCTACACTTTCTGTCGTTTCCCCAAGGTGTCTGCAGCATTGTGACGTATTTGTAGGCATATCATTGGAAAATTGACCATAAGAGACTACATTTACCAGGTGCTCGCTTGGTGTCCTCCGTTGCAATTATTGCGTAATCTCCAGCTGCGTGCATTTTTCCATTTGGTTCAGAGGAGAAACCAAACTGCCACAAATTATTTATCATCGAATAGATATGTGAAAAACACCTTGAGGATTGATTCTAAACAACGTTTGCCATGTTTCTGTCGATATTATGGAGTTAATTTGGAAAAAAGTTTGGCGTTTTGATGACTGAATTTTCAGGGTTTTTTCTTAGCCAAACATGATGAACAAAACGGAGCGATTTCTCCTACACAAATATACTTTTTGGAAAAACTGAACAATTGCTATCTAACTGAGAGTCTCCTCATTGAAAACATCTGAAGTTCTTCAAAGGTAAATGATTTTATTTGAATGCTTTTCTTGTTTTTGTGAAAATGTTGCCTGCTGAATGCTAGGCTTAATGCTATGCTAGCTATCAATACTCTTACACAAATGCTTGTGTAGCTATGGTTGAAAAGCATATTTAGAAAATCTGAGATGACAGTGTTGTTAACAAAAGGCTAAGCTTGTGAGCCAATATATTTATTTCATTTAATTAGCGATTCTCATGAATAGTTAACATTGCGTTATGCTAATGAGCTTGAGGCTATGATTACGCTCCCGGATACGGGATTGCTCGATGAAAGAAGTTAAAGTTTCTAAAACTGTTTAAAAAATGTATGTGAGTAAAACAGAACTGATTTGGCAGGCGAAAACCTGAGAAAAATCCATCCAGGAAGTGGGATTATTTATGTTTGTAGTTTTCTATTGAATGCCATTACAGTATCCATTGATTTAGGATTAAATTGCACTTCCTATGCTTCCACTAGATATCAACAGTCTTTTGAAATAGTTTCAGGCTTGTATTCTGAAAAATGAGGGAGTAAGACCTCTCTGAATGAGTAGACACTGCAGTGTCCCAGAACTTTTTCATGCGCACGATCGAGAACGCGCCTTTCTTGTTTACCTTTTATATTGACAACGTTATTTTCCGGTTGAAATATAAAAAATTATTAAGGCTAAAAACAACCAGATGATTGATTATAAACATTGTTTGACATGTTTCTATGAACTTTTCGGATATTATTTGGATTTTTCGTCTGCCTGTTGTGACTACGTTTGAGCCTGTGGATTACTGAACAAAACGCGCGAACAAAACGGAGGTTTTTGGAAATAAAGAGGGACTTTAAAGAACAAAACAAACATTTATTGACTAAATGGGAGTCTTGTGAGTGCAAATATATGAATATTGTAGTAACCTGGTATATTTATGTTTACTAATAGATGGCAGTATTGATTCAAGATGGAGGTTTGCTTTCCGCTATCTGTAGCTATCCCTGTTAGGGATGATGCAAATTTTCGCAGCTTTTCGCAGCTTTTTGTTAAAAATCGTGCAACATTTCAAAGTCCTGCTACTCATGCCAGGAATATTGTATATGCATATGATAAGTATGTGTGTATAGCAAACACTCTGAAGTCTCTAAAACTGGTTGAACCGTGTCTGTGGCTATAACAGAATGTGTTTAGGAGTAAAAATCCCTGGGAAAACTGTTCACCAAAAACAAAACAAAAATATTAATCCACCAGTCAATGTATTGTCTAAGGCGATAGAAAATAGATGAGGATCCGATTAGAATGCCTACAGCTTCCACACGATGTCGCCAGTGCTGGCATTTCATGGCTGGTTTATCCTTGGTGAGATGACATATAGGCACTTCCTGTCTTGGGGCGCACCGGAGGAAGTTATGAAAGTGAAAACATGGACGATGATTTCAAGACTTGCTGCTATCGAATACTGATCGCCCCGTGATCAATTTGATAGATTATTAACGTTTATTTATACCTAAAGTTGGTTTAGAAAAGTAGTTTGAAGTGATTTGTAAAAGTTTATAGGCAACTTATTTCATTTGAAAAAGTGATGTTGCGTCTTGTAAAGGTGAATTTTCCTGGATCAGACCGGCCTTCATAAAATGACATTTTGGGTATACAATGACGGATTTAAATCGGGAAAAAGACCCAATTGTGATGTTTATGGGACATATAGGAGTGCCAACAAAGAAGCTCGTCAAAGGTAATGAACGTTTTATATTTTATTTCTGCGTTTTGTGTAGCGCCGGCTACCGCAAAATCTTTTGTTTAGGTCTCGTTCAGGTATTTTGGGGGGTGCATGCTATCGGATAATAGCTTCTCATGCTTTCGCCGAAAAGCATTTTACAAATCTGACATGTTGGCTAGATTCACAACGAGTGTAGCTTTAATTGAGTATCTTGCGTGTGTGTTTTAATGAAAGTTTGAGTTTTATCGAAAACTATAGGTGGCGCTCTGAAATTTCAGCTGATTTGGTTCCTGTACAGGAACAGCCATCCATAAGAAGTTTTAAGAAAGCTTCAGGTAGTTTAAGTCAGGTGCATCAAAGAATGTAATTCTAAGTTACAATTAAATACTAAACTGTACTTAAGTCTCATGAGTTGTAACTCTAAGAAGCCTTTCATTTCTTGACGCTACCCATCCCGTTAGCGGGATAATTTTTGTCAGCAACTGCTGAATAGCATAGCGCCACAGTCAAATAATATTACAAAACAATATTAATATTCATGAAATTACAAGTGCAATATTGCAAAACACAGCTTAGCCTGTTGTTAATCCACCTGTCGTCTCAGATTTTGAAATTATGCTTTACAGCGAAATCAATCCAAGCGTTTGTGTAAGTTTATCGATAGCACAACAAAACATTATGTACACTAAGCATTAAATAGCTAGGTCACGAAAATCAGAAAAGCAATCAAATTAATCGTTTACCTTTGATTTCACTCACGAGACTCCCAGTTACACAACAAATGTTCCTTTTGTTCCATAAAGATAATTTTTATACCCAAAATACCTCTGTTTGTTTGTCGCATTATGTTCAGAAATCCACAGGAAAGAGCGGTCACCACAACGCAGACAAAAATTCCAAATAATATCCATAATGTCCACAGAAACATGTCAAACGTTTTTTATAATCAATCCTCAGGTTGTTTTTAAAATATATATATTCAATAATATATCAACCGGGTGTGTAGGTTTTTCAATAACACTGGGAGAAACAATGGCCGCTTTACTCTTTAGCGCAAAACTCACTCTGAGAGCCCCCACCTATCCACTTACGCAATGTGATCTTTCAAACTCATTTTTCAGAATAAAAGCCTGAAACTATGAAACTTAGGGAAACCATCAAAAAATAAATATGGTTGATATCCCTTTAAATGGAGGATAGGCATGCATAGGAACAGAGAGGTTTCAAAATAAGAGGCACTTCCTGGTTGGATTTTCCTCAGGTTTTCGCCTGCAATATCAGTTCTGTTATACTCAGACAATATTCTTACAGTTTTGGAAACTTTAGAGTGTTTTCCACCCTAATCTGACAATTATATGCATATTCTAGTTACTGGGGCTGAGAAATAGGCAGTTTCAAATGGGTACATTTTTTGCCCAATACACGCAAAAGGTTAAGGATACTACATAGAACATCAAAGGTAAGTGATTAATTTGATTGCTATTTCTGACTTGTGTAACTCCTCTACTTGGCTGGTAACTGAATTGTCTGCTGGGCGCTGTTCTCAGATAATCGCATGTTATGCTTTCACCGTAAAGCCTTTTTGAAATCTGATACTGTGGTTGGAGTAACAAGAAGTTAATCTTTAAACCGATGTATAACATTTGTATGTTTTATTAATTATTATATAACTTTCCTCTGACACCGCCTTCCTGGATGGCAGGAAGCTTGGCCCCAGTGATGTACTGGGCCATACGCACTATCCTTTTTAGCACCTTAAGGTCACATGTAGAGCAGTTGCCATACCAGGTGGTGATGCAACCAGTCAGGATGCTCTCAATGGTGCAGCTGTAGAACCTTTTGAGGATCTGGGGGCCCATGCCAAATCTTTTGAGTCTCCTGAGGGGGAAAAGGTATTGTTGTGCCCTCTTCACAACTGTCTTGGTATGTTTGGACCATGATATTTCGTTGGTGATGTGGACACCAAGGAACTTGGAACTCTCGACCTGCTCCACAACATCGATGGGGCTGTAAATGGGGGCCTGTTCAGCCCACCTTTTCCTGTAGTCCACGATCAGCTGCTTTGTCTTGCTCACATTGAGGTTGTTGTCCTGGCTCCCCACTGCCAGTTCTCTGACCTTCTCCCTGAAGGCCATCGTTGTCAGTGATCAGGCCTACCACTGTTGTGTCGTCAACATTCTTAATGATGGTGTTGGAGTCGTGTTCGGCCACGCAGTCGTGGGTGAACAGGGAATACATGAGGGGACTAAGTACACACCCCTGAGGGGCCCCAGTGTTAAGGATCAGCGTGGCAGACGTGTTGTTGCCTACTCTTACAACCTGGGGGAGGCCAATCAGGAAGTCCAGGATCCAGTTGCAGAGGAAGGTGTTTAGTCCTAGAGTCCTTAGCTTAGCGATGAGCTTTGTGGGCACTAGGGTGTTGAACGCTGAGCTGTAGTCGATTCAATCTTAATCCTGTATTGACACTTTGCTTGTTTGATGGTCCTTCTGAGGGCATAGCGGGATTTCTCATAAGCATCCGGATTAGTCTCCCACTCCTTGAAAGCGGCAACTCTAGCCTTTAGCTCAATGCGAATGTTGCCTGTAATCCATGGCTTCTGGTTGGGATATGTACGTACAGCCACTGTGGGGACGACGTCATCAATGCACTTATTGATGAAGCCGATGACTGAGGTGGTGTATTCCTCAATGCCATTGGATGAAACGTGGAACATATTCCAGTCTGTGCTAGCAAAACAGTCCTGTAGCTTAGCATCCGCGTCATCTGACCAGTTCCATATTGAGCGAGTCACTGGTAGCTTTTGCTTGTAAGCAGGAATCAGGAGGATAGAATTGTGGTCAGATTTGCCAAATGGAGGGTGGGGGAGAGTTTTGTTTGCATCTCTGTGTGTGGAGTAAAGGTGCTGTAGGATTTTTTTCCCCCTGGTTGCACATCTGACATGCTGGTAAAAATCTGGTAAAACTGATTTAAGTTTGCCTGCATTAAAGTCCCCGGCCACTAGGAGTGCCGCTTCTGAGTGAGCATTTTCACTAGGAGTGCCGCTTCTGGGTGAGCATTTTCTTCTTTGCTTATGGCCTTATAGAGTTGGTTGAGAGCGGTCTTAGTGCCAGATTCGCTTTGTGGTGGTAAATAGATGGCAACGAATAATACAGATAAACTCTCTTGGTAGATAGTGTGGTCGACAACTTATCATTAGGGACTCTACCTCATGCGAGCAATACCTAGAGACTTCTTCTCTAACACCCCCACCTTTCGTCTTACCAGAGGTAGCGTCTCTGTTCTGCCGGTGCATGGAAAATCCCGCCAGCTCTATTTTGTTTCTTCGTTCAGCCATGAAACATAAGATGTTACAGTTTTTAATGTCCCGTTGGTAGGATAATCTTAATAGAAGGTCATCAATTTTATTTTCTAACGATTGTATGTTAGCAAGGACACTGGAAGGCATTGGGAGTTTGCTCGCTCGTCTCAGACTTCTCAGAAGGATCCCTGATCTGCGTCCCCTTTTCCGGCGTCTTTTCTTCACGCAAAAGGCATGGATCTGGGCCTGTTCCAGTGACAGCAGGATATCCTTCTCGTCGGACTCGTTAACTTCTTATGGTATAGGGGACGCTTGCGTCCCACTTGGCCAAAAATGCATCCCACTTGGCCAAAAATCATTAAATCACACATGTAAGATACTCAATGAAGATACTCAATTAAAGCTACACTCGTTGTAGCCAACATGTCAGATTTTTAAAAGGCTTTTCGGCTTATTTTCTGATAATAGCACAACAGTAAACAAAAAGGGTAGCATATTTCAACCCTGCAGGCGCTACACAAAACACAGAAATAAAATATAAAACATGCCTTACCTTTGACGAGCTTCTTTTGTTGGCACTCCAATATGTCCCATAAACATCACAATTGGTCCTTTTGTTCGATTAATTCCGTCCATATATATCCAAAATGTCAATTTATTTGACACATTTGATTCAGAAAAAAACAGCTTCCAAAATGCGCAACGTCACTACAAAATATTTCACAAGTTGCCTATAAAATTTGCCAACATATTTCAAACTACATTTGTAGTACAACTTTAGGTATTTTTAAATGTTAATAAATCGATCAAATTGAAGATGGGTCTATCTGTTTTCAATAGAGGACGAGAGGAAACTAATGCTACTTTTCAAGTCTTGGCCAACTCTCAACAGTGTTACCCTTTTCCAGGATGGCCCTACTTCTTCATTGCATAAATGAATAACCTCAACCAAATTCCAAAGACTGGTGACATCCAGTGGAAGCGATAGGAACTTGAAAACAAGTTCCTAAGAAATATCGTTTGCCAATGAGAAATCAGTGAACAGACAGAGACCTCAAAAAAAAAAAAAGAAATCTCAACGGTTTGTCCTCGGGGTTTTGCCTGCTACATAAGTTCTGTTATACTCACAGACATGATTCAAACAGTTTTTGAAACTTCAGAGGGTTCTCTATCCAAATCTACTAACAATATGCATATCTTATATTCTTGGCATGAGTAGCAGGAAGTTGAAATTGGGAACACTATTTATCCAAAAGTGAAAATGCTGCCCCCTATACCTAAAGGAAAAAGTTTCTTCCAGTGAGTAATCGCTTTTCTGATGTCCAGAAGTTATTTTCGGTCATAAGAGAGACGGAAGCAGCAACATTATGTACACAATAAGTAAAAAATTAAGTTACACAAACCACAATGTTTTTAAGACAAAATTGCACAATTGGTTGGGCGATTGTAAAACGTTAGCCATTTCTTCGGCGTTATCTTTATATATTATGGCAGGGAAACAGTGTTACAGTAGTCTAATATGAGGGGTTATGGAGGGGGAAACAGTGTTGCAGTAGTCTAATGTGAGAGGTTATAGCAGGGGAAACAGTGTTGCATGTATTCCACCGATGTAGGACGATAGCATTCTAAGCAGTTCCCCTCAGACTCTCCAGTGCCGTGGCCAAAACCCAGCCAGTCATGAATGATGTACTTTGCTTCACTGCTGTGTGCTAATCGCCCTTCGGCGATACACAGGTAATGTTGCACAGAGAAAGGGAAACCCTTGTGACAGACGTGGGATGGCGGATGTCAGGGGGCAGGACACGGGTGGGTAGGGAGGGGGGTTTAGGTGAGAGTGAAGCCAACCAGAGCAGACAGGAGCAAAGAAGAGCTAAGCTGCACTGTGGAGGGATGGAGGTAGGGTTGCTGCAGGGCAGCAAAAAAGCTCAGTTAGTTACAGAGGGAGAAGACACAGCACAAGTATGAGTGTCAGGACTTAATCGGGTGTCTCTCAGTCACTTCCCCTCTCCAGCAGCCCCTCTGTGTCTGCAGGTTGACACACAGACACCAGCTCTCTCTGCAGACACGTGGTACTCGAGCCCAGCAGTGGGTCCAGTGAAGAGGGCTCGGGGAGCTCTCAAAATAGACAGAGACAAAAGACAACAATGTTAAAGCCATTGTGACATCTTCCAATCAAATGGTGTGAAACCAGCCTTGAACCACTGTGACACTGAGTGACAAGCCCACACAGGCCACTAGTCATAGGATGCGGTGTGTTTCATGGATGGAAATACGACTGTCTATAGGGATTTCAGGAAGGTGTGCAGCTAGAGAGACTCATTGTGTTGCTAAGAGCCCATCTGTTGAGAAAGGATATAATACTTAACAACAAGCTGGACCTCTAATAACCTCCATTATTCAAAACAAATTGGACATATTTCATAAATAATCCCATAAGGTAAATGACATTACGCCTTGTGTTTTTTAAGTCAGACATCCCTTAAAGCTTTCTGGACATCAAATGAGTTTGTATTTCGATAGAGGGCCAAAGAACCAAAAATTAAATTTCCCCTTTTAGCAGGGAATTTGTTGTGGTAAGAAGTGGACTTGCAGATACCTAATTAAATAATTTGTCCCCTGTCCGAGTCCCTTTTCTTTTCTTTTGAAAATCAGTATCACCAGATGAATCTGTGCATGCCCTACAGGCAGCAGGCCTGACTCCATAAGAGCACCAGCTCCAGGAAACATTACATTGGCACAGCCATAGGGGCATGTAGTTCTGGAATGGTTGGGAGCCACAATGGAAAGGTACAGTAAGTACATGGACTGGTCTGGTGAGGTGCGTCCTGTCAGTGAGAATTACGAATCATCCATTAAGAGCCTTTTAGAGAAAATGATGGAGGAGGACAGGACTCAGTAGAGTTGAACCCCTTGGGTCTGTACTGCCTTCTATAACATGGACTGCTCAGGAAATGCATTTTTGCATGATCAATGCATGTATTAATCATACCACAACACCTAGCTCATGAATTGTGATTCCACAGCTATGCACAAATATCCAGTTGTGAATGAAATGCCAACAGGTCATAGCGAAGCCAGCAGCCACTAAAGTGTGAATCATTACAGCAAGCAAAATGTCACAAACACAGTCTGTTCTGAAAAGAGACTATCCAATGAGAGAGGGAGACAGAGAGAAAGAGTAAGAGAGAGAGATATGGAGACAGAGAGAAAGAGTAAGAGAGAGAGAAATGAAGATTGAGTGAGTGAGTGAGTGAGTGAGTGAGTGAGTGAGTGAGTGAGTGAGTGAGTGAGTGAGTGAGTGAGTGAGTGAGTGAGTGAGTGGTTGAGGTGGTGGTTGCTGCAGCCCAGGCATCTACAATCGATCACCGGTTACCACTCTGTCAATAGAAAGAAATGAGGCCACTCAAGGTCTCCGTCTCCCCATCTCCTCTTCATTGTGCCTTTCACAAAACCTGTACTTATAACCAGATACCTGAGCAAATAAATAAATCAACCACCATGTGAGGGGGAAAGAAAAAACAACATCTCGGGCCTGAGATGTGACTAAATCAATCCAATGGCGTACAACACATTACAGTGTCAGCCTGGAGTTTAATCTGGGTCCTACATCACCACTCTCCAGAGCCGAAGCCCTGCTGCAGGTTGAACCACAGGACAAAAGAAATACGGACCAGAAGCAATTTAGAGAGGTCAGATGAGAGTGACTTATCAGTCAATAGGCCTTTGTATGAGCTTTGATCTCAAAGAGAGTGTTGGAATTCTCAAAACCAACAGTGAATACTGATAAAGTATTTTATCTGGACTATTAAATCAATGTCATTTCAAGGTTGGTGTGGCGATTGTTCCATGTATGATCTACCCTCTAATATGTATGCAGGAGCGGATAACACTAGTTGTTTGTATTCAGAATTGTTTTGAAGCTCTTGCCCAGAGGGATATCCTACGAATAAGGCTTGGGTTAGCAAAGTAACTTTTATCAACCCTGAGTCAACTCGGGATAGCCAGTCATATGAATGTGGTTCACCTTTTAGTCAGGTAAATTTCTATTGCAATGAATCCTTCAGAACTAACCTGCTCCAGGGCAGGCTAACTCAGGGCTAACTATTTATCCTGAATGAAGTACCTGAGCCACGAGTTGAGGCCTAATGAAAGAGCTACTCAGGGTTTTCTAAAGCAAACCAGCTTCAGTTAGTACGGATGAAGCCTGAGCTGGAATGTGAAGCTAACTGAAGCTGGTTGGCTTTACAAAACCCTGAGTAGATCTAGCTTGCACCGATGTATACCCCTCAGGAATTAGAGCAATGTAAAAACACAGTGAATAAAAAGGGGTCTAAGTAAAAACAGCATAAAAAAGGCATACTTTATGTAATAATAATAATTTCCTAATAACCATAATTTCCTTATAACCGCAAGTATTGAATTCATAAATTACATAATTTACTGGAGAAGGATATTCAAGCAAGAGTTTTTAACATTTCTAGGGAGGTCAAACTTTCCATAGTATATAACATTTTTCTGGCTGGCATATTTTGGGCAAAACAGTAATTACAGGCTTTGTTACTGAAGCAGCATATTGGTCTTAATGTGTCAGTAAATGGAGATAATTACAGTACATTATACCAAAGCAGCCAAAAGGACTGTGAAAAAACTGTAAAACTAATAGCAGTATTTTAGAGCATCAAATATGCTCTAAATTGGTAGAATTTTTACACAATGTAACATGCTTTCAATGATGGTAAATGTCATTCATCATTATGTGGTAATGTGATAATCATGTCTGTATGTAGGAATATCCAATGTACACTGCTCAAAAAAATAAAGGGAACACTTAAACAACACAATGTAACTCCAAGTCAATCACACTTCTGTGAAAGCAAACTGTCCACTTAGGAAGCAACACTGATTGACAATAAATTTCACATGTTGTTGTGCAAATGGAATAGACAACAGGTGGAAATTATAGGCATTTAGCAAGACACCCCCAATAAAGGAGTGGTTCTGCAAGTGGTGACCAGACCACTTCTCAGTTCTTATGCTTCCTGGCTGATGTTTTGGTCACTTTTGAATGCTGGCGGTGCTTTCACTCTAGTGGTAGCATGAGACGGAGTCTACAAACCACACAAGTGGCTCAGGTAGTGCAGCTCATCCAGGATGGCACATCAATGCGAGCTGTGGCAAGAAGATTTGCTGTGTCTGTCAGCGTAGTGTCCAGAGCATGGAGGCGCTACCAGGAGACAGGCCAGTACATCAGGAGACGTGGAGGAGGCCGTAGGAGTTCAACAACCCAGCAGCAGGACCGCTACCTCCGCCTTTGTAGAAGGAGGAGCAGGAGGAGCACTGCCAGAGCCCTGCAAAATGACCTCCAGCAAGCCACAAATGTGCATGTGTCTGCTCAAACGGTCAGAAACAGACTCCATGAGAGTGGTATGAGGGCCCGACATCCACAGGTGGGGGTTGTACTTACAGCCCAACACCGTGCAGGACGTTTGGCATTTGCCAGAGAACACCAAGATTGGCAAATTCGCCACTGGTGCCCTGTGCTCTTCACAGATGAAAGCAGGTTCACACTGAGCACATGTGACATGTGGAGAACATTCTGCTGCCTGCAACATCCTCCAGCATGACCGGTATAGCGGTGGGTCAGTCATGGTGTGGGGTGGCATTTCTTTGGGGGGCCGCAGAGCCCTCCATGTGCTCGCCAGAGGTAGCCTGACTAGCATTAGGTACCGAGATGAGATCCTCAGACCCCTTGTGAGACCGACCATATGCTGGTGCGGTTGGCCCTGGGTTCCTCCTAATGCAAGACAATGCTAGACCTCATGTGGCTGGAGTGTGTCAGCAGTTCTTGCAAGAGGAAGGCATTGATGCTATGGACTGGCCCACCCGTTCCCCAGACCTGAATCCAATTGAGCACATCTGGGACATCATGTCTCGCTCCATCCACCAACGCCACGTTGCACCACAGACTGTCCAGGAGTTGGCGGATGCTTTAGTCCAGGTCTGGGAAGAGATCCCTCAGAAGACCATCCGCCACCTCATCAGGAGCATGCCCAGGCATTGTAGGGAGGTCATACAGGCACGTTGAGGCCACACACACTACTGAGCCTAATTTTGACTTGTTTTAAGGACATTACATCAAAGTTGGATCAGGCTGTAATGTGGTTTTCCACTTTAATTATGAGTGTGACTCCAAATCCAGACCTCCATGGGTTGATAAATTTGATTTCCATTGATCATTTTTTTGTGATTTTTGTTGTCAGCACATTCAATTATGTAAAGAAATAAGTATTTAATTATAATATTTCATTCATTCATATCTAGGATGTGTTATTTTAGTGTTCCCTTTATTTTTTTGAGCAGTGTATATTGTAGTAGCCGTGTAGTCCAAATAGCAATACTGTGAGTGTTTGTAGTAATGTCAGTTACAGGACGGCTGTCTGATTGATGAACGATGCTCTTGGTTAAGTCGTGAGTGGGACAGTAAAACAAACGTCCCTAGGAAAATGGCCTTGTCATATCTATCCCATAAAGGTGAGATGGGATAGAGGACTAAGCTGTTTGTGAGTGTGCTCCAGCGTCTAGCACATCGGTGCAGCAAGCACACAACTTTCTTTTCTGAAGTAAGAGGGAGAAAATCTGTCCTATCTGAAAGTCCTGCAGTCAGATTTAAGATATAAATAATGGGATCTCACAGTGAGCCCTCGGAGAAAGTTTAACACTAGAGCGAGAACCACTGCTACTGTGGAATAAGAATCACTACAGAGGAGAGGGTGGTTAAAATACTGTAAGCCCTGGTCTAACATTGCCATGCACAGGGTGTCCTGATAACACTGAGATGGCATGGACACGCAGTTCACACCAAACCTGCCTTTTAGCTAATGCCAGCCACCCAGCTAGACACAGAGAACATGTGGAGACCAAATAGAGATTGCTGCTCTACCTCTTTATAAATTCTGGGCATAGAAACACGGCCATCAACAGATGCTACAGAACCTGCAACAAAGGCCTCATTTATAAAACAGTGTTGTTTAGAGGCTGTATTAGCTGAGCTTTCAGCTGCTCCTCCGGGATGACCTTTCAGTCGCCACAGGACTAGATTACGGTTATTTCCACTTCAATTCATACAAACAACTATTATTTATTCAGCTGGACTGCTACCAAAATAATAAAATAAAGTCTCAATACTTTGTCCACAAACAGGATTCCTCAACACACTTGGCAGGATCCCGGAACAGAAAAGACCGATGTTTGGAGGGAAAAAGGTTGAATGAAAAAAATACTCTCCTCAAGGGAGACACAATGGAGGCTTTTTATGGCCAGACTATTCTCATCCTGAAGTCAATCGGCATTCCAAAGACCCTTATTCAGGCAGAGTATAAAAAAAACATGCCAAAGCATTTGTGAGCTTCGTGGCTCTCCTTGAAGTATTACTGTCACATGCCAATCAGCCAGAATTACATGCCAGACATGCTCAAAGACTCAGGGAGAATGGCTGATTCTGTTCCTGCCTTCCTTTCTCTAATACCCTGCATTCACACGGGGGAGTGGCGTGGTGCTGGATGGTGGCAGTCACATCTCACAGCTAACTGAGGACATATGAGGACTCCCAATCAGATAAACCATTAAACGTAAATAACACCCAAGCCAGGATGTATCTGTGTGAGAGAGAACGAGGCCTGAGGATGCATGCAGAGCAGCGGAACTCAGAGACATTGTGTGTCTGCATGTAAACAGCTAGGAGAGTAAAGCAATCGAAACCGGCTGCTCCCTCCCTCCTGCAGTACCGTTACCGTCAGCCCGCCAGCACTCTGCCTGCAACTATCTCACTCTCTTCCTCCTCCATTTCTTCTTTCTTTTTTTTATTCCACATCCGATGATGTTATCAACTTAATCTGCTTTTAATTAACTTGGTTAAAAAGGATTGAGAGCACTTTCTGTTGTTTGTCAAACAGAGGGAGAAGAAGCACAGAAGGGAAAGGGGGAGGAGGAAGAGAAGAGATGTGGGGATAGAGCCAGGAGGAGGAGAAAAGAGCCCCCTGTGGGACAGGAGTGAAATGGAGAATGTCGATGTGGAGATGGCAAAGTGCCAAGGCAAGCAGTCAGCCAGCGGTATATGCATTCATTAGAGGACTACAGGCTTCATAGGGAGGCCTGGGGGCATTCTAATGTTGTTAACATCAGATACAGGGACTGATTACTTTCCAAATCAAAGATTATTGGTCGCGTACACAGATTTGCAGGTGTTATAGCAGGTGCAGTGAAATGCTTATGTCTCTAGCTCCAACAGTGCAGTGGAATGTCTCACAAATACAATACACAAATAATCTAAACTAGAAATTGAGAACTGAATGTACTAAACATGAAGAACACCTGCTCTTTCCACTTCAATCAGTGTAGATGAAGGGTAGAAGACAGGTTAAAGAAGTGACAAGACAAAATATTTAAGTGCCTTTGAACGGGGTATGGTAGTAGGTTCCAGGTTTGTGTCAAGAACTGCAACGCTGCTGGGTTTTTCACGCTCAACAGATTCCCATATGTATCAAGACTGGTGCAAAACTCAAAGGATATCCAGCCAACTTGATACAACTGTAGGAAGCATTGGAGTCAACATGGGTCAGCATCCCTGCTGAACACACTCGACAACTTGTAGGATCCATGCCTCGATGAATTGTGGTTGTTCTGAGCTCAATATTAGGAAGGTGTTCCTAGTGTTTGGTATACTCATTGTAAATTAGAGTTCCACTTGATGATGAAAGACAAATGACAATGCTGCAGGCCTCCAGACAGTAAGAAGCAATGCCTTGAACATCCTTTTGATGTGTGTGTGTTTGTGGCAGCAATTCCATAATTGGTACATTCTTGCACACAAATGTCATCTGTAGTAAGTGTTTTTAAAGCGCCCTTGTGAAACCTATCCTCCATCTAACAATAAAGCAGAAAAAGAGCGACAGAGAGATTGTCTAAATCAGGGGTGTCAAACATACTGCCCCTGAGCCGGGGGTCCAATCTGGCTCGTGGGTGGTTTCATTTCCTTTTTAAAGAAATACATTAAAAAACACACACACACACAAATATATAAACCGGTAGTTTGGATCCTGGATACTGATTGGCTAAAACAGCATTTAGCCGTGTTTATGTGAGACCGTATACCATGACTATGACTTTTCACCTCGATAAAATGGCTACATCAACAATAGTCTGACATGCCCATGTACAAAATAAACGTTTAGATTAACTTGAGAGAAACGGAAACGAAAAGAGCATTGTGAAACAAACAAAGTTGGCACTTACCCGACTCACTGACTGCTGTGCAGAAAAATGGATGCATTGTGAGTTTGGGAATAGAACAAAAACGGAGTTGAACATCATTCTACGGGATTGTATGGTTCAGTGAGAAACATGAATGCCAAAGAATATGGGATTAGCAGCTGCGCTGGACTCAGAGCTGGTTTGAACCGACAAATCAACGACCTTCCCTGTCAGTTTGGCATGGAGTATACAGAAGGACACCGAATTCACAACGACCAACAAGGCGTAATTAAAAAGTTGAGGGAAGAGGGGCCGTGATAAAGCTGAACGGCTAGGTATGGTATGTAACAGTTAGCTAGCTAAATCATTCTAATGTACCCTGACAATATAACTGGTATCTACAGTCGGAAGTTTACATACACCTTAGCCAAATATATTTAAAATCATTTTCACAATTCCTGACATATAATCCTTGCAAAAATTCCCTGTTTCAGGTCAGTTAGGATCATGACTTTATTTTAAGAATGTGAAATGGCAGCATAATAGTAGAGATAATTATTTATTTCAGATTTGATTTCTTTCATCACATTCCCAGTGGGTCAGAAGTTTACATACACTCAATTAGTATTTGGTAGCATTGCCTTTAAATTGTTTACCTTGGGTCAAATGTTTTGGCTAGCCTTCCACAAGCATCCCACAATAAGTTGGGTGAATTTTGGCCCATTCCTCCTGACAGAGCTGGTGTAACTGAGTCAGGTTTGTAGGCCTCGTTGCGCACACATGCTTTTTCAGTTCTGCCCACACATTTTCTATAGGATGAGGTCAGGGCTTTGTGATGGCCACTCCAATAACTTGACTTTGTTGTCCTTAACCTTTTGCGTGTAGGGGGCAGTATTTTCGTTTTGGAAAAAAAACGTACCCATTTGAAACTGCCTATTTCTCAGCCCCAGAAACTGGAATATGCATATAATTGTCAGATTAGGATAGAAAATACTCTAAAGGTTCCAAAACTGTAAGAATATTGTCTGTGAGTATAACAGAACTGATATTGCAGGCGAAAACCTGAGGAAAATCTAATCAGGAAGTGCCTCTTATTTTGAAACCCTTCTGTTCCTATGCATACCTATCCTCAATTTAAAGGGCTATATTCCTTTTTCTATTGCTTCCCTAATGTGTAAACAGCCTTTAGACATAGTTTCAGGCTTTTATTTTGAAGAATGAGCGTGAAAGATCACATTGCTTGAGTGGATCGGTGGGGGCTCTCAGAGTGAGTTTTGCGCTACAGAGTAAAGTGGCCATTGTTCCACCCGGGGTTATTGAAAAACCTACACACTCGGTTGATATATTATCAAATATATATTTTAAAAACAACCTGAGGAATGATTACAAAAAACGTTTGACATGTGTCTGTGGACATTATGGAGACTATTTGGAATTTCCGTCTACGTTGACGTGACCGCTCTTTTCTGTGGATTTCTGAACATAACGTGACAAACAAACAGAGGTATTTTGGGTATAAAAATAATCTTTATGGAACAAAAGGAACATTTGTTGTGTAACTGGGAGTCTCGTGAGTAAAAGCATCCGAAGATCAAAGGTAAACAGTTAATTTGATTGTTTTTCTGATTTTCGTGACCAAGCTTCCTGGTGCTAAGTGTACATAATGCTATGCTATCGATAAACTTACACAAACGCTTGGATTGCTTTCGCTGTAAAGCATCATTTCAAAATCTGAGACGACAGGTGGATTAACAACAGGCTAAGCTGTGTTTTGCAATATTGCACTTGTGAGTTCATGAATATGAATATTTTTTTGTAATATTATTGGACTGTGGCGCTATGCTATTCAGCGGTTGCTGACGAAAATTATCCCGCGACAGGGATGGGTAGCGCCACAACATTGGAAGTATGCTAGGGGTCATTGTCCATTTGGAAGACCCATTTGCCACCAAGCTTTAACTTCCCGACTGATGTCTTGAGATGTTGCTTCAATTTATCCACATCGTTTTCCTGCCTCGTGATGCCACCTATTTTGTGAAGTGCACCAGTTCCACCTGCAGCAAAGCACCCCCACAACATGATGCTGCCACCCCCGTGTTTCACGGTTGGGATGGTGATCTTTGGCTTGCAAGCCTCCCCCTTTTTCCTCCAAACATAACGTTCGTCATCATGGCCAAACAGTTCCATTTTTGTTTCATCAGACCAAAGGACATTTCTCCAAAAAGTACGATCTTTGTCCCCATGTGCAGTTGCAAACCGTAGTCTGGCTTTTTATGGAGGTTTTGAAGCAGTGGCTTCTTCCTTGCTGAGTGGCCTTTCAGGTTATGTCGATATATGTCAATATTTGTGTTACTGTGGATATAGATACTTTTGTACATGTTGCCTACAGCATCTTCACAAGGTCCTTTGCTGTTGTTCTGGGATCGATTTGCACTTTTTGCACCAAAATACATTCATCTCTAGGAGACAGAACGTGTCTCCTTCCTGAGCGGTATGATGGCTGCGTGATCCCACAGTGTTTATACTTGAAAACTATTCTTTGTACAGATGAATGTGGTACCTTCAGGCATTTGGAAATTGCTCCCAAGGATGAACCAGACTTGTGGAGATCTACAATTTGTTTTCTGAGGCCTTGGATGATTTCTTTTGATTTTCCCATGATGTCAAGCAAAGAGGCACTGAGTTTGAAGGTAGGTCTTGAAATACATCCACAGGTACACCTCCAATTGACTCAAATTATGTCAATTAGCCTATCGGAAGGTTCTAAAGCCATGACATAATTTTCTGGAACTTTCCAAGCTTTTTAAAGGCACAGTCAACTTAGTGCATGTAAACTTCTGACCCACTGGAATTGTGATAAAGTGAATTATAAGTGAAATAATCTGTCTGTAAACAATTGTTGGAAAAAAATACTTGTGTCATGCACAAAGTAGATGACCTAACCGACTTGCCAAAACTATAGTTTGTTTACAAGACATTTGTGGAGTGGTTGAAAAACAAGTTTTAATGACTCCAACCTAAGTGTATGTAAACTTTTGACTACAACTGTATGTAGGTCTAACTATTAGCTAACGTTTGTGTCTGAGGTTTCCGGTACACAAGACCGCAAATGGGAGTGGACACCCACACAAAAACGCTGCCAAAGATCTGCAAAATAGCCAAGCCCGTTGCAGATTTACACAAACCACTGCCTTCGAACCACCATGATCCAGAAACTGTCGGATGACAGAGGCACGAGAAATAGAGGTTTGAGAAATACTGTCTGTCAGAGGACACAGATTCGAAACCTCTCTTCAAAGTTACTGGAGGCCAAATCTGGAAGCGGTGGAGCACTATTCTCTCTGACAATGCAGCAGCAGCTCCCAATGTTAAATGAACGACATCCATTTCCAACAGCGTGTAGCCAACAAATGACAACATGGGCAAGCCAACAACAAACGATAACATGGGCAAGCCAACAACAAACGACAACATGGGCAAGCCAACAACAAACGATAACATGGGCAAGCCAACAACAAACGACAACATGGGCAAGCCAACAACAAACAATAACATGGGCAAGCCAACAGCAAACGATAACATGGGCAAGCCAACAACAAACGACAACATGGGCAAGCCAACAACAAGCGATAACATGGGCAAGCCAACAACAAACGACAACATGGGCAAGCCAACAACAAACAATAACATGGGCAAGCCAACAACAAACGATAACATGGGCAAGCCAACAACAAACGACAACATGGGCAAGCCAACAACAAACGATAACATGGGCAAGCCAACAACAAACGACAACATGGGCAAGCCAACAACAAACGATAACATGGGCAAGCCAACAACAAACGATAACATGGGCAAGCCAACAACAAACGACAACATGGGCAAGCCAACAACAAACGATAACATGGGCAAGCCAACAACAAACGATAACATGGGCAAGCCAACAACAAACGATAACATGGGCAAGCCAACAACAAACGATAACATGGGCAAGCCAACAACAAACGATAACATGGGCAAGCCAACAACAAACGACAACATGGGCAAGCCAACAACAAACGACAACATGGGCAAGCCAACAACAAACGATAACATGGGCAAGCCAACAACAAACGATAACATGGGCAAGCCAACAACAAACGATAACATGGGCAAGCCAACAACAAACGATAACATTGAGAGCAAAAAATTGCTTGTGCACAATAAATGGCAACATTCAGATAAACATGAATAAATAATCGGCATGTGGTGGTGTGGTGGTGCTAATGTAATGTAAGCTTGCTATCTAGCCTGTGGTTGTTGCATACTGTAGCAACCAGTCTAACAACGAGACTTTTGTACTGACTACTTTTTCTGGCGGAATGTATTTATTTATTTATTAAAGGAACATTTTCAATTTAGATGTGTAGATGTTATTCCAGCCATGTCAAATGTTGATCATTGCTAGACAACCATTTTCAGGTCTTGCCATAGATTTTCAAGTAGATTTAAGTCTAAACTGTAACTCAGCCACTCAGGAACATTCACTGTCTTCTTGGTAAGCAACTCCAGTGTAGATGTGGCCTTGTGTTTTAGGCTATTGTCATGCTGAAAGGTGAATTCATTTCCGTGTTGAGTGAAAAGTAGACTCAACCAGGTTTTCGTCTAGAATTTTGCCTGTGTTTAGCTCCTATTCATAAATGTTTTATCCTGAAAAACTCCACAGTCCTTAACGATTACAAGGATACCCATTACAATATACCCGAACACAAGCTTTCTTCTTTTCACTCTGTCAATTAGGTTAGTACGGTGGAGTAACTACTATGTTGTTGATCCATCATCAGTTCTCTCTTATCACAGCCATTTAACTCTAACTGGTTTAAAGTCAATATTGGCTGAGCAGTTTCCTTCCTCTCCAGCAACTGAATTAGGAAAGATGCCTGTATCTTTTTAGTCACATCCAAATAATTAATCACTTCATCATGATCAAATGGACATTCATTGTCTGCTTTTTATTTTTTTTACCCATCTACCAATAGATGTCCTTCTTTGAGAGGCATTGGAAAACCTCGCTGGTCTTTGTGGTTGAAATTGTGTTTGAAATTCACTGCTAGACTGAGGGACCTTACAGATAATTGTATGTGTGGGGTACAGAGATGAGGTAGTCATTCAAACCCAGGCTGTAACAGAACACCATGTGGAAAAAGTCAAGGGGTGTGAATACTTTCTGAAGTGCATTAAGACATTTTTCAAACCCCTTGCCTTTTCCCACATTTTGTTACAATACAGCCTTATTCTAAAATTTATTTGTTTAAACACACAATACCAAATAATGACAAAGCGAAAACAGGTTTTTAGAGAAAAGAACAAACGGAAATACCTTATTTACATAAGTATTCAGACCCTTTGCTATGAGACTCGAAATTGAGCGCAGGTGCATCCTGTTTCCATTGCTAATCCTTGAGATGATTCTACAACTTTATTGAAGTCCACCTGTGGTAAATTCAATTGATTGGACATGATTTGGAAAGGCACACACCTACCTATATAAGGTCCTACAGTTGACAGTGCATTTCAGAGCAAAAACCAAGCCATGAGGTCGAAGGAATTGTGTCAAGGCATAGATCTAGGGAAGGGTACCAAAACATTTCTGCAACATTGAAGGTCCCCAAGAACACAGTGGCCTCAATCAATCAGACGGAAGCCACTCCTCAGCCACAGGACAGCCAGCTTGGAAAAAGGCACCAAAACGACTCTAGGACCATAAGATACAAGATTCTCTGGTCTGATGAAATCAAGATTGAGTTCTTTGGCCTGAATGCTAAGCATGACGTCTGGAGGAAACCTTGCACCATCACTACGGTGAAGCCTGGAGGTGTTTTCCAGAGACAGGGACTGTGAAACCAAGGTACAGAGAGATCCTTGAAGAAAACCTGCTCTAGAGCTCTCAAGGCCCTCAGACAAAGGTTCACATTCTAACAGGACAACGACCCTAAGAACACAGCCAAGACAATGCATGAGTGGCTTCAGGACAGGTCTCTGAATGTCCTTGAAACCGATCTCTTGAAAGACCTGAAAATAGCTGTGCATCGACGCTCCCAATCCAACCTGACAGAGCTAGAGAGGATCTCAGGGAAGCTCATCTCAGGGAAGCTCATCTGCATGGTCGTTGTCCTCACCAGGGTCTAGACCTGTCTGCAGTTTGGTGTCATAACCGACTTCAGTGGGCAAATGCTCACCTTTGATGACCATGGGCACGCTGGAGAAGTGTGCTCTTCACCGATGAATCCCGGTTTCAACTGTATCGGGCAGATGGGGTCTTGTGGGCGAGTGGTTTGCTGATGTCAGTGTTGTGAATAGAGTGCCTCATGGTGGTGGTGGGGTTATGGTATGGGCAGGCATATGCTATGAACAACGAACACAATTGCATTTTATCGATGGCAATTTGAATGATATAATAATAATAATAATAATAATATATGCCATTTAGCAGACGCTTTTATCCAAAGCGACTTACAGTCATGTGTGCATACATTCTACGTATGGGTGGTCCCGGGGATCGAACCCACTACCCTGGCGTTACAAGCGCCATGCTCTACCAACTGAGCTACACAGGACAACAGAGATATCAGATCCTGAGGCCCATTGTCATGCCATTCATCTGCCGCCATCACCTCATGTTTCAGCATGATGAATCACGGCCCCATGTCACAAGGATCTGTACACAATTCCTGGAAGCTGAAAATGTCCCAGTTCTTTCATGGCCTGCATACTCACCAGACATGACCAATTGACCCACCAGAACCATTGAGCATGTTTGGGATGCTCCGAAAAGACGTGTACAACAACGTGTTCCAGTTCCCACCAATATCCAGCAACTTTGCACACCCACCGAAGAAGAGTGGTATAACATGCCACAGGCCATAATCAACAGTCTGATCAACTGTATGCAAAGGAGATGTGTCACGCTTCATGAGGCAAATTATGGTTACAACAGATAGACTGGTTTTCTTTTTTTTGAAGGCATCTGTGGCCAACAGATGCATATCTGTATTCCCAGTCATGTGAAATCCATTCATACTGAATTTATGGATTTCCTTGTAACTCAGTAAGATCTTTGAAATTGTCTCATGTTGCGTTTATGTTTTAGTTCAATGTATATAATACATTAAAATAAATATTGGGGAGGACAAAGGGACGACCTAAACGGAGTGACTGAAATAAAAATGGAAACTGTATAGAAACGATATTGGACCTACATTTAAACAGATTCTTGACTGTGTCCAGCTCACTAAGAATCCCCCAAATGAAAACAAGACAGTCAGGGAGCATCAGAAATTGCCCAAATTATGAATAGAGGACAATTTTTTTGCACATTTCTGATGCAGAGGAAAAATAACACATTTCTGTGCGGCGCTCCGGACCTCTTTGAAGACCGAATGCGGACCCCAGGGGAAAATGTGTTTGACACCACTGGCCCACATCCTCCTAAGCTATGTCTACACAGGCAATGCACAGTCATCAGCCAAAGCCGGCATGTGTTACCTGAAACACTGTAAACACAGTCATACAGTTTCTAACAGCAGCACAGCCATCCCTGAGACAGGGCTGTTCCAGGGGAAGGGACAGGGCATGAAGCTGAGAGAGAGGTGTTTACTATTACTGCATCCGTCACAGAGAGCACCACGTCCAACACGACATGCAGCGGAACCAGCTGCATCAGCCACAAGAAGACAGTGATAAGTAGTGCTTGGACATGACTCAAAAATATACGCCCAGGCTGCACTGTGCCATATTTGGAATTGGTTGGCATAACTGACACTCCTGAAAACTCATCTTCACAGTGATCAAATCTGCAGTATGGTGAGTGTCACCCCCACCTCCGCCTGCCTGTCCACATACAACACAAGCAGTAGATAAAGTATAGGTACACTCTAGAAAAAGGGTTCCAAAAGGGTTCTGCAGCTGTCCCCATGGATAACCCTTTTTTGGTCCCATGTATAACCCTTTTTTGGTCCCATGTATAACTCTTTTTGGCTCTGGGTAGAACTCATTTTGGATTCCATGTAGAACCCTCTGTGGAAAAGGTTCTACAGGGATCTACCTGGAACCAAAATGGTTTATCAAAGGGTTATCCTATGGGGACAGCCGAATAACCTTTGTGGTTCTAGATAGCACCTTTTGAGTGTATTGTGTATTGTGAAAGTGGACTAGGTATGGCATAGAAAGATAACACAACAAGGTTTTTGGCATGAAAGGGATACAGAAGCACAAAGCCAGTATAATTTCTATTTTTACAGGTGAGGTGCTATCTAAAAAAACAAGGTCTAAATTATTCTAACTTCCTTTCAGAAGAGCACTTAGTGTTCCTTACCTTTCATTCCAAACTTTGACCGCCGTCCATATTTGTTGATGAGAACAAACAGGACAACAAGAAGGACACAGGCAAATCCAGCCAGGCCGACAGCAATAGACACCTGGAGCAGGACAAGACAGGGTTTAGTGAGAGTAGATCTCACAATTAAGATGTCTACCTTAAGTACAGAATAGCCAACAGGCATAAAGCCTGAATGCAGGGTTTGTGAAAATTTGATTAGTAGTGCAAAGTACTCCTGAAAATTAAAGGGAATGCATTTTACCATATGGTACGGTGCGGTAGACTATTGAGGTTTACATAAGTTACTTCAACAACAAAAAACTGTTAGGGCACTCTCTGCACATTAACAATGCCTCTACGTGCCATTCTCCACTGGCAAAAAAAAACAATACAAAGATAAATCAAAGAGGAGATGCACGAAATTAAGTGGAATTCTTGTCTCCTACCATGTCAATTGCTCTCTTCCCCATTAAAACCTTAAAATGAGCAAATCATCTCCATCCAGTCATTTATGCAGGCAGATGTTTATTGTCATGAGTCTTCTTGTCCTGGAGGCAGAACTGAGCGATTTCCCCTTAAATAGGCCAGCTCAAAAGTCAAAATTGTCTATATTGTCAAATTTGATAAAAACAAAAATTTGCTTTTAGGTCTTCATTTAAGGTCAGGGATAGACATTATGGTTAACAGTGTGGTTAGGGTTCAAATCAGATGTTATTACTTGTGGCTGTGCCAGCTAGTGACCACTCTGCAGAGCTTCCTCCAGATCAAGATTCCTGATGAAAAAAACACTAACCTGTACCAATTACAGCACAAAGATGAGCGAAATTACATTCTTAAGAAGTTGTTAAACACAGTAGCCACAAGGGAAAAGGCAGATAGGAGGGAGCTACAAGGCAAGGGAGTGAAAAATAAAGGAAAATAAACTGATTAAAATAGCTCAAACCAAAGCCTCCTTTTTGTTGTTGTTCCCAGGAAAAGAACATGTGCTGTATGCAAGCTGTAGCTACACTAGGTTTTAAACAGCCACTTAGTACAGCACCACCATGTTCTCAAACTCACCCCGAACGTGTCCTCCTCAGGCCTGTGTGTTACTGTGATGGTCGGCGTAGGAGTCCCTGTGAAGAAGAACAAAGAACACATTGGTCCTATTTATGAAAGTACTGACTGACAACCTTGAGTTATACTGTATGTTCTGTATAGTATATCCTGAAACATAACATGCAGTCTACTCTAAAATTCTGAACAAGCCATAGGCATGGAGATTAACATTCAGAGTTGTAATCCGTGATGGCAGGGGAGAAGGGTGGGTATGGCCTACAGCAGAGATCATCAACTATATTCAGCCATGGGCTATTCAGCCCATTTCAAACTTTGCTTACATGTGTATACGATCAAATACACTGAGTGTACAAAACATTAAGAACACCTTCTTTTTCTATGACAGACTGACCAGGTGAATCGATGTGAAAGCTATGATCCTTATGATGTCACAATCAGTGTAGATGAAGTGGAGGAGACAGGATAAATAATTATTTTTTAGCCTTGAGACATGGATTGTGTATGTGTGCCATTCAGAGGGTGAATGGGCAAGACAAAAGATGTAAGTGCCATTGAACAGGGTGTGATAGTAGGTGTCAGGCGCACCGGTTTGTGTCAAGAACTGCAACACTGCTGGGTTTTGCACTCTCAACAGTTTCCTGTGTGTATCAAGAATGGTACACCTCTCAAAGGACATCCAGCCAACTTGATACAACTGTGGGAAGCATTGGAGTCAACATGGGCCAGCATCCCTGTGGAACGCTTTCGACACCTTGTAGAGTCCATCCCAACTTATTAAGGCTGTTCTTAGGGCAAAAGGTTGGGGTACAACTCAACATTAGGAAGGTGGTAATGTTTTGTACACTCAATGCGTGCAAACAGACCCCCCCCAAAAAAATAAAAAATCTCTTGGAGCTGATTTGCTGGTGTTTTCACCGTCTTATGTCCAATAATAAACATTTTCACATACTTTTATGTCCAACCCTGAGCTACAGTATGTACCAGATGAAAGAATTACAGCACAGACCCACAATCCATGCAGCTAACTAATGTTATGGTTAATGCTTTACAAACTGAGTAGTGTTAGTTGGGTTGTTGCCCTTCACAGCTCTGCTTCCATTTCTGATAAACTGAGACCTTTTCTAGTCTCTCCTCATCTGTATCCACTTCTATGGAGACACTAATTCCCTTGGGTTTCCCTCCCATCATGCTCTCTGCTAACAGGCCACGGTGTGGTGGAGTGTAGGGGAGCGGAAAAGAATAGAACAGAACTGTGCTGAGTGTATCTGACAAACCCATCTGTCCTGTTCTGCCTGCCCTCTTCCTCTCCCTGCCTTCCTACCACCAAGTACACTCATCCAACATCATTTCCAGCCCTGACAGTAACAATCTGTCACTCTCTCACAACCGCATTCAGGATTTATTATGCATGGAATATCCCAATGAAGCTCCGGCATGATGTCAATTTGAGGGCCTGGGGATGAAGATCAGTGGTTGTGCGTGCCTCTACATTTAACTCCTAAATTAGAACAGATTAAAGACTAAATGAAAATGCCCTCCTAGAGCCTGTTGGTCCTTCAACAAGAGAGGCGTCTAGCTATAGTCCTACTCAGCAAATGTAGGTAGGAACAACTGTTTGGAATTAGGGTAGTAAATATCAGAAGATTTAAATTAAATCAAATGTAAGCTCCCATTACCATTTTGTCACTATGTTTATCAAATAGATGTCATGGTACTATTTATGTCATTGTACATCAGGTAACAGCCAAAATATAGGATTCACTTGAGTAAATGAGGGATACAAACATTATTGAAAGCAGGTGCTTTCAATTCAGCAATTAACATCCCATCATGTTTATGGTCATGTATAAAAATGCCCAGTCGCCCATTATTTTGGCTACCGTGGCTAGAAGAAGAGATGTCAGTGACTTTGAAAGAGGGGTCTCAAAGGAGGGTTAAACTGTACTGTTGTGGCCAACATTTCTGAGAATGACACAAATATTAATTTGCAAGTCTGCTGCCTCAGTTTGTATGATGGCAATTGGCATATGTTATGTTTATTTGCCATGCAAATAAACTGAATATACACACAAAAAAAAAAATTTCCACTGCATTTCAGCCCTGCCACAAACGGACCAGCTGAAATGTCAGTGATTCTCTTGTTAATTGTTTTCTTCACAGGTGTGAGTGTTGATGAGGACAAGGCTGGAGACCACTCTGTCATGCTGATTGAGTTTGAATAACAGACTGGACGCTTCAAAAGGAGGATGGTGCTTGGAATCATTGTTCTTCCTCTGTCAACCTTTGTTACCTGCAAGGAAACACGTGCCGTCATCATTGCTTTGCGCAAAAAGGGCTTCACAGGCAAGGATATTGCTCCCAGTAAGATTGCACCTAAATCAACCATTTATCGGATCATCAAGAACTTCAAGGAAAGCTGTTCAATTGTTGTGAAGAAGGCTTCAGGGCGCCCAAGAAAGTCCAGCAAGTGCCAGGACCGTCTCCTAAAGTTGATTCAGCTGCGGGATCGGGGCACCACCAGTACAGAGCTTGCTCAGGAATGGCAGCAGGCAGGTGTGAGTGCATCTGCATGCACAGTGAGGCGAAGACTTTTAGAGGATGGCCTGGTGTCAAGAAGGGTAGCAAAGAAGCCACTTCTCTCCAGGAAAAACATCAGTGACAGACTGATATTCTGCAAAAGGTACAGGGATTGGACTGCTGAGGACTGGGGTAAAGTAATTTTCTCTGATGAATCGCCTTTCCGGTTGTTTGGGGCATCCGGAAAAAAGCTTGTCCGAAGAAGACAAGGTGAGCGCTACCTTCAGTCCTGTGCCATGCCAACAGTAAAGCATCCTGAGACCATTCATGTGTGGGGTTGCTTTTCAGTCAAGGGAGTAGTCTCACTCACAATTTTGCCTAAGAACACAGCCATGAATAAAGAATGGTACCAACACATCCTCTGAGAGCAACTACTCCCAACCATCCAGGAACAGTTTGGTGATGAGCAATACCTTTTCCAGCATGATGGACTACCTTTCCATAAGGCAAAGGTATAACTAAGTGGCTCGTGGAACAAAACATCAATACGTTGGGTCCATAGCCAGGAAACTCCCCAGACCTTGAATCTAATTGAGAACTTGTGGTCAATCCTCAAGAGGCGGATGGACAAACAAAAACCCACAAATTCTGACAAACTCCAAGCATTGACTATGCAAGAATGGGCTGCCATCAGTCAGGATGTGGCTCAGAAGTTAATTGACAGCATGCCAGGGAGGATTGCAGAGGTCTTGAAAAAGAACACTGCAAATATTGACTCTTGGCCTGAACTTCATGTAATTGTCAATAAAAGCCTTTGACACTTATGAAATGCTTGTAATTACATCAGTATTCCATACTAACATCTGACAAAAATATTTAATATCGAAGGACACTGAAGCAGCAAACTTGTGAAAATTTATATTTGTGTCATTCTCAAAACTTTTGGCCATGAATGTATATATGTGTGCGTCTCAGTCACCAGATCTCAACCCAATTAAACACTCATGGAAGATTCTGGAACGTTGCCTGAGACATCGTTTTCCACCACAATCAACAAAGCACCAAAATGATGGACTATCTCATGGAAGAATGGTATTGCATCCCTCCAATAGAGTTCCAGACAGTTGAATCTATGCCAATGTGTTCTGGCAGCTCGTGATGGCCCAATGCCATATTAAGATACTTTATCTTGGTGTATCCTTTATTTTGGCAGTTACCTACATTTATTGTTGATGGTCTTAAAATAGAAATCATTTACCATAACCCCCTAGAATCGTTTAAATCACGTTTTATTCAGCTAGAGACTTCCGGGTTCTTGCATATCATGGTACTGTTTGTCTTATTGTACTGCTTCTTGTTGACTGTTTTATAAAATCACTTACCATAATCACCATAATCTGTAGGAAAAGAAGACAGAAAAGGATTTGTCAGTGATGTATTCAACCAATGTGTATATGTACAGGGCATGTTTAAAGAAGAACATTTTTTACTTTACGACTGGTCAGCAAATACATTACATATACACAAAAGTATGTGGACACCCCTTCAAATGTGTGAATTCGGCTATTTCAGCCACTGCCATTGCTGACAGGTGTATAAAAATTGAGCACACAGCCATGCAATCTCCATAGACAAACAGTGGCAGTAGAATGGCCTTACTGAAGAGCTCAGTGACTTTCAACATGGCACCATCATGGGATGCCACCTATCCAACAAGTCATTTAGTCAAATTTCTTCCCTGTTAGAACTGCCATGGTTAACTCTAAATGCTGTTATTGTAAAGTAGAAACGTCTAGGAGCAACAACGACTCAGCTGCAGAGTGGTAGGCCACACAAGCTCACAGAACGGGACCGCTGAGGGCTTGAAGCGCGTAGTGCGTAAAAATCGCCTGTCCTCAGTTGCAACACTCACTATTGAGATCCAAACTGCCTCTGGAACAAAAGTGAGCACAAGAACTGTTCGTCAGGAGCTTCATGAAATGGCAGAGCAGCCACACATAAGCCTAAGATCACCCCGTGCAATGCCAAGCATTGGCTGGAGTGGTGTAAAGCTCGCCACAATTGTACTCTGGAGCAGTGGAAATGTGTTCCCTGGAGTGATGAATCATGCTTCACCATCTGGCAGTCCGACTGATGCATCTGGGTTTGGCAGATGCCAGGAGAATGCTATTTGCCCGAATGCATAGTGCCAACTGTAAAGTTTGGTGGAGAAAGAATAATGGTCTGGGGATGATTTTCATGGTTTGGACTAGACGCCTTAGTTCCAGGTAAAGGACATCTTAAAGCTACAGCATATAATGACATTCTAAAGATTCTGTGCTTCCAACTTTGTGGCAACAGTTTGGGGATGGCCCTTCCTGTTACAGAATGACAATGCCCCCGTGCACAAAGTGAGGTCCATACAGAAATGGTTTGTTGAGATCGGTGTGGAAGAACTTGACTGGCCAGCACAGAGCCCCTTTAGAATGAATTGGAATGCCGACTGTGAGCCAGGCCTAATCGCCCAACATCAGTGCCTGACCTCACTAATCAAATTTTATTTGTCACATACACATGGTTAGCAGATGTTAATGCGAGTGTAGCGAAATGCTTGTGCTTCTAGTTCCGACAATGCAGTGATAACCAACAAGTAATCTAACTAACAATTCCAAAACTACTGTCTTATACACAGTGTAAGGGGATAAAGAATATGTACATAAGGATATATGAATGAGTGATGGTACAGAGCAGCATACAGTAGATGGTATCGAGTACAGTATATACATATGAGATGAGTATGTAGACAAAGTAAACAAAGTGGCATAGTTAAAGTGGCTAGTGATACATGTATTACATAAGGATGCAGTCGATGATGTAGAGTACAGTATATACGAATGCATATGAGATGAATAATGTAGGGTAACTAACATTATATAAGGTAGCATTGTTTAATGTGGCTAGTGATATATTTACATCATTTCCCATCAATTCCCATTATTAAAGTGGCTGGAGTTGGGTCAGTGTCAATGACAGTGTGTTGGCAGCAGCCACTCAATGTTAGTGGTGGCTGTTTAACAGTCTGATGGCCTTGAGATAGAAGCTGTTTTTCAGACTCTCGGTCCCAGCTTTGATGCACCTGTACTGACCTCGCCTTCTGGATGATAGCGGGGTGAACAGGCAGTGGTTCGGGTGGTTGATGTCCTTGATGATCTTTATGGCCTTCCTGTAACATCGGTGGTGTAGGTGTCCTGGAGGGCAGGTAGTTTGCCCCCGGTGATGCGTTGTGCAGACCTCACTACCCTCTGGAGAGCCTTACGGTTGAGGGCGGAGCAGTTGCCGTACCAGGCGGTGATACAGCCCGCCAGGATGCTCTCGATTGTGCATCTGTAGAAGTTTGTGAGTGCTTTTGGTGACAAGCCAAATTTCTTCAGCCTCCTGAGGTTGAAGAGGCGCTGCTGCGCCTTCTTCACGACGCTGTCAGTGTGAGTGGACCAATTCAGTTTGTCTGTGATGTGTATGCCGAGGAACTTAAAACTTGCTACCCTCTACACTACTGTTCCATCGATGTGGATAGGGGGGTGTTCCCTCTGCTGTTTCCTGAAGTCCACAATCATCTCCTTAGTTTTGTTGACGTTGAGTGTGAGGTTATTTTCCTGACACCACACTCCGAGGGCCCTCACCTCCTCCCTGTAGGCAGTCTCGTCGTTGTTGGTAATCAAGCCTACCACTGTTGTGTCGTCCGCAAACTTGATGATTGAGTTGGAGGCGTACGTGGCCACGCAGTCGTGGGTGAACAGGGAGTACAGGAGAGGGCTCAGAACGCACCCTTGTGGGGCCCCCGTGTTGAGGATCAGCGGGGAGGAGATGTTGTTGCCTACCCTCACCACCTGGGGGCGGCCCGTCAGGAAGTCCAGTACCCAGTTGCACAGGGCGGGGTCGAGACCCAGGGTCTCGAGCTTGATGACGAGCTTGGAGTAAGTCCCCGCTGCACTGTTCCAACATCTAGTGGAAAGCCTTCACAGAAGAGTGGAGGCTGTTACAGCAGCAAAGGGGGGACCAACTCCATATTAATGCCCATGATTTTGGAATGAGATGTTTGAGCAGGTGTCCACAAACTTTTGGTCATCTAGTGTATATCTAAATGTGTTTACTAGGTTTCTACACTTGAGCTGACCAACTTGGGCTGTCATGGAGTTACAGTCAAGCCTTTCAACATCTCCCGTCTCGTTACTGTGCTCTCCACTCCCTATGAACATCGGCATCCATGTGTTGAATCCCATTATCGTGAGATCCCTTAATAAAATCGGGTCCCAATCCCGAAATCACTTTAGCCTTTACCAAGAAATCTGCTTCTTCCCGTTAACATCCAATCATCTTTCACAGCATTGCAAATCTGCATTCGAATTCTGGCATAAGATCTGTATTTTTCTTGATAACACATTTTCCTCAGCCCTTGATTGGGGTCGGGTGTGTTGGATGCTGGGGCGGGGGGTGTGCCACTTTGGGTCACCGGACCAGGATTCAGGGGCATTGTTATAAGCCAAATCATGAAATCAAATTTATTTATAAAGCCCGTCTTATATCAGCTGATGTCACAAAGTGCTGTACAGAATCCCAACCTAAACCCCCAAACAGCAAGACATGCAGGTGTAGAAGCACGGTGGCTAGGAAAAACTCCCTTGAAAGGCCAGAACCTAGGAAGAAACCTAGAGAGGAACCAAGCTATGAGGGGTGGCCAGTCCTCTTCTGGCTGTGCCGGGTGGAGATTATAACAGAACACGGCCAAGATGTTCAAATGTTGGAGCTGCTAATAGAGATCAGTATTAATGTCAGCAGTGCTGTTGTAATTACCATTGTATTACTATTTTTGTTATTATTTATTGCTATTGTTTTTTTGTACTCTCTTGGTATGATGGCAAGGTGGGCAGTGGGGTGAAGGACTGGAGATGTTGTACTGTTCTAAATGTCTCTACGTTCTCAAATGTGAAAATCTTACAAATAAAGCATTTAAAATAAAAAAGAACACAAGAACACATCACCAAAAATATTGTATCTTCACCTCCACACTACCGGTCAAAAGTTTTAGAACACCTACTCATTCAAGGGTTTTTCTTTATTTTTACTATTTTCTACATTGTAGAATAATAGTGAAGACATCAAAACTGTGAAATAACTCATATAGAATCATGTAGTCACCAAAAAAGTGGTAAACAAATCAAAACATATTTTATATTTGAGATTCTTCAAAAAGCCACCCTTTGCCTTGTTGACAGCTTTGCACACTCAATAGCTTTCTCTCAACCAGCATCACCTGAAACGCTTCTCAGATATGCTGAGCACTTGTTGGCGGCTTTTCCTTCACTCTGCGGTCCAACTCATCCCAAACCATCTCAATTGGGTTGAGGTTGGGAGACTGTGGAGGCCAGGTCATCTGATGCAGCACTCCATCACTCTCCTTCTTGGTAAAATAGCCCTTTCACATCCTGGAGGTGTGTTGGGTCATTGTTATAAATTATACTCCCACTAAGCCCAAACCAGATGGGATGGAGTATCGCTGCGGAATGCTGTGGTAGCCATGCTGGTTAAGTGTGCCTTGAATTCTAAATATATCACTGACAGTGTCATCAGCAAAGCACCCCCACACCATCACACCTCCTCCTCCATGCTTTGCGGTGGGAAATACACATGCAGAGATCATCTGTTCCCCCAAACTGCATCTCACAATGACACGGTGGCTGGATCCAAAAATCTCCAAGTTGGACTCCAGACCAAAGGACAAATATCCACCGGTCTAATATCCATTGCTCGTGTTTCTTGACTCAAGCAAGTCTCTTCTTCTTATTGGTGTCCTGTAGTAGTGGTTTCTCTGCAGCAATTCGACCATGAAGGCCCGATTACCACATCCCATGAACAGTGGATGTTGAGATGTGTCTGTAACTTGAACTCTGTGAAGCATTTATTTGGGCTGCAATTTCTGAGGCTGGTAACTCTACTAAACATATCCTCGACAGGAGAGGTAACTCTGGGTCTTCTATTCCTGTGGCAGTCATCATAAGAGCCAGTTTTATTATAGCGCTTGATGGTTTTTGCGACTTCTTGAAATTTTCCGGATTGACTGACAGTAATGATTGTCTGTCATTTTTCTCTTTGCTTATTTGAGCTGTAATTGCCATAATATGGACTTGGTCTTTTACCAAATAGGGCTATCTTCTGTATACCCCCTACCTTGTCACAACACAACTAATTGTCTCAAAAACATTAAGGAAAGAAATTCCACAAATTAATTTAAAAAGTCACACCTGTTAATTAAAATGCATTCAGGTGACTACCTCGTGAAGCTGGTTGAGAGAATGCCAAGATCAAGGCAAAGGGTGGCCATTTGAAGAATCTCAAATATAAATATATTTTGATTCCTTTATCACTTTTTTGGTTACTACATGATTTCATATGTGTTTTTTCATAGTTTTGATGTCTTCACTATTATTCTACAATGTAGAAAATAGTCTAAATAAAGAAAAACCCTTGAATGAGTAGGTGTTCTAAAACTTTTGACAAGCAGTGTACATAAATCCCATTTATGAATAGAGGTCTAACAGAGAGAGTGACTGTCCTATATTCATCAATGACCCTGTTAATAAGTCAGTAAAACTTGGTTCTCAGTGACTCTCAACAGTTTTCAGCTCTGCTTCATCGATTCCACTGATCCATGCAATATCATGTTGGACTCATGAAAAGTCACAGATACGAAGCTACTATACATTGTATATATGTACTATTATATACAGCATAGCTACTTTAGCTAGTATAATCTACCTACCGTCTGGAAACGGGGCGTTGAGGAAGTGTCCATACACTGTCTTGGTGGTGACTCCTAGGAAGTTGCTAGCCTCCAGAGTGTAGTTGCCGTTGTTGTGGTGCGTGGGGTCCTTGAAGTTGAGGCATCCCTCTAGGTAGTCCTGGTAGGTATCCATCTCAGTGCGGATGTAGTCACTTGGGGAGATCTCGTTGTCCCGGTGGAACCAGCGCAGGATGGGCAGGGGGTTGCCACGCACTGTGAACTCTATGCAGGTTTCATGGCGACGCTCGGGCTCGTCCAGCTTCAGGATGGTGGGGGGGACTGTTGGGAGGACAGACAGGAAGAGAGGAGCATCAGGAATGACAGAGATGCGTTCTTTAATGTGTCAGCGTCCGGACATGTGCCACACATTAAAATACAATGTTTTAGTTACACCATGTAGCCTTGTTCAGGAGCTTGCACTTGTTTTACTATGTCTGACGCAGGACAGTCACACAATATTCTACAGTTACACCCTGTACCCATGTATTTTCAAGTTTGTCTGTAGAGACTGAGTGGTTTGAAGGCCAATCATATGAATGGTGATTTGTTGACTTTTGAATCTGCTGCTAGGATGTGGCTACTGACCACAGGAACATTGGTTTGTCTCCAGGCTTTTGGTTGAGTGGACACATCCACTCTGAATGATGGCGGCCAGACGCAGTAATAATATCACACCTCATGAAAGTACCCACCACTTAACTCCACATCTATGGTCAATCTGTTGGAAGCTAACCATCTGCAAATCCAGGGCTGTGAATGTGGCATGCAGAGCTCATGTAAAGCATCAATCATATTCTGTTTCACTGTTAATTCAGCTAAAATACACTAGGGATGTCACAATGCAAGTATCGCGATGCTCAGTGGTATTGTGGCAAGGAAACAACACATGAAGCGGACTACATTACCTGAGGAAAACAGTCCTAATGTTGGAAACAAGCAGCCCCATGCTGTCAACCAGAATCATGTTTATTTTCCAAGCTAGAGCACACAATATTTTACATGCAGTAGGTTCTTTTGAAAGACCGAAGAGTTTAGTCTGCTTTGTTTTTTTCTTTAGTGCCATGGACAATCAGATATTGTAGTATCGTGACAACCCTAAAATACACACTATATACACAGAGTACATACCAATTTCCTCATTGTTAGTAATTCAAGGTCAAACACAGGGGGTCTTTGTGAAAATATTCAGAAAAACACCCTGAAAATGAGTGTTTGAGATAGAGGGGCTGTAGTAAGAGAGAGAGAGAGAGAGAGAGAGAGAGAGAGAGAGAGAGAGAGAGAGAGAGAGAGAGAGAGAGAGAGAGAGAGAGAGAGAGAGAGAGAGAGAGAGAGAGAGAGAGAGAGAGAGAGAGAGAGAGAGAGAGACATTAGTTTCCACCTGAGTTTGCAGATCTCATCATAATCTCTGGGAATCAATATGCATTGGATATGGAGGGAATAGTGTTGCACCCTGTTGGCCAACACCACTCAGTATGAATGTAAATGCAGGAGCAACAAATGCTCATCATATTACCCTGTTCTGGTATCCAGCTGAAGGAAACAATGTGGTCTAATAAGGGAACTTGACGATCAGTTAGTCTAACTAATCACCACAGCTGTTGACATTCTCTGTTTTAAGGCGTTTCCAACAGACAAGCCAAGCGGCTGTTGAGATGATTGGTAATTACCAGGAAGGTTAGGAAACCAAAGAGCATGTGGCTTCATAAAGAACAACACAAACAAAAACAAATGGCTTTGCTGTGTTGCACCAGTGCACTGCCACTGAATAACTAGGGTCAGAGCCCCTCTCTCCTCGCTCGGCTGGAAAGCAATCATGCACATTATGTGATGAAACATTCTATGAATCTCTGCAATCTTTCACGTGGACGACCACTGCCTTGTCATGGATGAAATATATCCACATCCAAGGAAACCAACTCCAAGTAGAGAGACTTTCAGTAGTTTGAAGGCCAACCATACAAATGGTGTTTTGTTGACTTTTGAATCTGCTGCTAGGATGTGACTACTGACCACAGGAACATTGGTTTGTCTCCAGGCTTTTGGTTGAGTGGACACATCCACTCTGAACGATGGCGGCCAGACGCAGTAATAATATCACACCTCATGAAAGTACCCACCACTTAACTCCACATCTATGGTCAATCTGTTAGAAGCTAACCATCTGCAAATCCAGGGCTGTGAATGTGGCATGCAGAGCTCATGTAAAGCATCAATCATATTATGTTTCACTGTTAATTCAGCTAAAATACACTAGGGATGTCACAATACAAGTATCGCGATGCTCAGAGGTATTGTGGCAAGGAAACAACACATGAAGCGGACTATATTTCCTGAGGAAAACAGTCCTAATGTTGGAAACAAGCAGCCTAACGTTGTCAACCAGAATCATGTTTATTTTCTAAGCTAGAGCACACAATATTTTACATGCAGTAGGTTTCTTTAAAGACCAAAGAGTTTAGTCTGCTTTCTGTTTTCTTTGTTGTCATGGACAATCATATATTGTAGTATTGTGACAACCCTAAAATACACCCTGAAAATGAGTGCTTGAGATAGGGGGGGTGTAGAAAGAGAGCATGAGAGAGAGAGAGAGAGTGAGAGAGACTTAGATGAAGAGAGGGGGAGAGAGAGAGAGAGAGAGAGAGAGAGAGAGAGAGAGAGAGAGAGAGAGAGAGAGAGAGAGAGCGAGCAAGAGTACGTAGCCAATAATATAACATTTGAAATATCTACAGTTGAAGTCGGAAGTTTACATACGCTTTGGTTGGAGTCATTAAAACTTGTTTTTAAACCACTCCACAAATTTCTTGTTAACAAACTATAGTTTTGGCAAGTCACGTTAGACATCTACTTTGTGCAAGACACAAGTATTTTTCCCAACAATTGATTACAGACCAATTATTTCACTTATAATTTACTGTATCACAATTCCAGTGGATCAGATGTTTACATACACTAAGTTGATTGTGCCTTTAAACAGCTTGGAAAATTCCAGAAAATTATGTAATGGGTTTAAAAGCTTCTGATAGGCTAATTGACATCATTTGAGTCAATTGGAGGTGTACATGTGCATGTATTTCAAGGCCTACCTTCAAAGTCAGTGCGTCTTTGCTTGACATCATGGCAAAAAATAAAAATAAACCATCCAAGACCTCATTAAAAAAATGTAGACCTCCACAAGTCTGGTTCATCCCTGGGAGCAATTTCCAAATGCCTGAAGGTACCATGTTCAGCAGTACAAACAATAGCACACAAGTATAAACACCATGGGACCACACAGCTGTCATGCCGCTCAGGAAGGAGACACGTTCTGTCTCCTAGAGATGAACGTATTTTGGTGCGAAAAGTGCAAATCAATCCCAGAACAACAGCAAAGGATGTTGTGAAGATGCTGGAGGAAACAGGTACAGAATATTTATAACCACAGTAAAACAAGTCCAATATTGATATAACCTGAAAGGCCGCTCAGCAAGGAAGAAGCCCCTGCTCCAAAACCGCCATATAAAAAGCCAGACTACGGCATCACAAAGCGCTGACCTCAAGCCTATAGAAAATTTGTGTGCAAAACTGAAAAAGCGTGTGCGAGCAAGTAGGCCTACAAACCTGACTCAGTTACATCAACCCTGTCAGGAGGAATGGGCCAAAATTCACCCAACTTATTGTGGAAAGCTTGTGGAAGGCTACCCAAAACGTTTGACCCAATTTAAAACAATTTAAAGGCAATGCTACCAACTACTAATTGAGTGTATGTAAACTTCTGACTCACTGGGAATGTGATGAAAGAAATAAAAGCTGAAATATATCATTCTCTCTACTATTTTTATGACATTTCTTAAAATAAAGTGGTGATCTTAAATGACCTAAAACAAGGGACATTTTTACTAGGATTAAATGTCAGGAATTGTGTAAAACTGAGGTTAAATGTATTTGGCTAAGGTTATATAAACTTCCAACTTCAACTGTATACTCTTTGAACATTTTGGGAAGTGTAACATTCACTAATATTTCCCTTGTTTATTTACCTCTTGTTTGTTGTATATTTCATTTGCTTTGCCATTGTAAACATGTTTCCCATGCCAATAAAGCCCATTGAATTGAATTGAGAGAGAGTGTAAGAGAGTGTAAGAGAGAGTAAGAGAGAGTAAGCGAGCATAAGAGAGAGAGAGACTTGTTTCCACCTGAGTTTGCAGATCTCATCATAATCTCTGGGAATCAATATGTATTGAGTATGGAGAGAATAATGTTACACCTCTGTTGGCCAACTGCCTTGTCATGGATAAAATATTCACATCCAAGAGAACCACCTCCCAGCTTGCATGCATCAATATTCCATACCCTGGCCTCTGGGCATTGATAGAATGGAACTGCTAGATTGGATAAAAGCAGGCCTAGTTATAGAACGGAGAGGATAGAATGGATAGAAGTACTGATAGAATGGAACTTCTAGATTGGATAAAAGCAGGCCTAGTTATAGAATGGAGAGGATAGAATGGACATGCATATTGATAGAATAGAGAGGATAAAATGGATAGGTGTACTGATAGAATGGAACCGCTAGATTGGATAAAAGCAGACCTAGTTATAGAATGGAGAGGACAGAATGGACATGCATATTGATAGAATAGAGAGGATAAAATGGATAGGTGTACTGATAGAATGGAACCTCTAGATTGGATAAAAGCAGACCTAGTTATAGAATGGAGAGGACAGAATGGACATGCATATTGATAGAATAGAGAGGATAAAATGGATAGGTGTACTGATAGAATGGAACCGCTAGATTGGATAAAAGCAGGCCTAGTTATAGAATGGAGAGGATAGAATGGATAGGAGTACTGATAGAATGGAACCGCTAGATTGGATAAAAGTAGGCCTAGTTATAGAACGGAGAGGATAGAATGGACATGCGTATTGATAGAATAGAGAGGATAAAATGGATAGGAGTACTGATAGAATGGAACCACTAGATTGGATAAAAGTAGGCCTAGTTATAGAACGGAGAGGATAGAATGGACATGCATATTGATAGAATAGAGAGGATAAAATGGATAGGAGTACTGATAGAATGGAACCACTAGATTGGATAAAAGTAGGCCTAGTTATAGAATGGAGAGGATAAAATGGATAGGAGTACTGATAGAATGGAACCACTAGATTGGATAAAAGTAGGCCTAGTTATAGAACAGAGAGGATAAAATGGATAGGAGTACTGATAGAATGGAACTGCTAGATTGGATAAAAGTAGGCCTAGTTATAGAATGGAGAGGATAAAATGGATAGGAGTACTGATAGAATGGAACTGCTAGATTGGATAAAGTAGGCCTAGTTATAGAACGGAGAGGATAGAATGGACATGCGTATTGATAGAATGGAGAGGATAAAATGGATAGGAGTACTGATAGAATGGAACTGCTAGATTGGATAAAGTAGGCCTAGTTATAGAACGGAGAGGATAGAATGGACATGCGTATTGATAGAATGGAGAGGATAAAATGGATAGGAGTACTGATAGAATGGAACTGCTAGATTGGATAAAAGCAGGCCTAGTTATAGAATAGAGAGGATAGAATGGACATGCATATTTTTATTTTAGCTTTATTTAACTAAGCAAGTCAGTTAAGAACAAAATCTTATTTTCAATGGCGGCCTAGGAACAGTGGGTTGACTGCCTGTTCAGGGGCAGAACGACAGGTACGATTTGTACCTTGTCAGCTCAGGGATTTGAACTTGCAACTTTCCGGTAACTAGTCCAACACTCTAACCACTAGGCTACCCTGCCACCCTGTATTGATAGAATGGAGAGGATAAAATGGATAGGAGTACTGATATAATGGATAGGAGTACTGATATAATGGATAGGAGTAGTAATATAATGGCAAACATATAATGGATAGGAGTACTGATATAATGGATAGGAGTACTGATATAATGGATAGGAGTACTGATATAATGGATAGGAGTAGTAATATAATGGCAAACATATAATGGATAGGAGTACTGATATAATGGATAGGAGTACTGATATAATGGATAGGAGTACTGATATAATGGATAGGAGTAGTAATATAATGGCAAACATATAATGGATAGGAGTACTGATATAATGGATAGGAGTACTGATATAATGGATAGGAGTAGTAATATAATGGCAAACATATAATGGATAGGAGTACTGATATAATGGATAGGAGTACTGATATAATGGATAGGAGTACTGATATAATGGATAGGAGTAGTAATATAATGGCAAACATATAATGGATAGGAGTACTGATATAATGGATAGGAGTACTGATATAATGGATAGGAGTAGTAATATAATGGCAAACATATAATGGATAGGAGTACTGATATAATGGATAGGAGTACTGATATAATGGATAGGAGTACTGATATAATGGATAGGAGTAGTAATATAATGGCAAACATATAATGGATAGGAGTACTGATATAATGGATAGGAGTACTGATATAATGGATAGGAGTACTGATATAATGGATAGGAGTAGTAATATAATGGCAAACATATAATGGATAGGAGTACTGATATAATGGATAGGAGTACTGATATAATGGATAGGAGTAGTAATATAATGGCAAACATATAATGGATAGGAGTACTGACAGAATGGATAAGACTGAATGGATAGGATTACTGACAGAATGGAGAGGATAGCATGGATATGAGTACTGATAGAATGGAGAGGATAGAATGGATAAGACTGAATGGATAGGATTACTGACAGAATGGAGAGGATAGCATGGATATGAGTACTGATAGAATGGAGAGGATAGAATGGATAAGACTGAATGGATAGGATTACTGACAGAATGGAGAGGATAGAATGGATAACATTGAATGGATAGGATTACTGACATAATGGAGAGGATATAATGGATAACATTGAATGGATAGGAGTACAGATAGAATGGAGAGGATAGAATGGATAGGATTACTGACAGAATGGAGAGGATATAATGGATAACATTGAATGGATAGGATTACTGACAGAATGGAGAGGATAGAATGGATAACATTGAATGGATAGGATTACTGACATAATGGAGAGGATATAATGGATAACATTGAATGGATAGGAGTACAGATAGAATGGAGAGGATAGAATGGATAGGATTACTGACAGACTGGAGAGGATATAATGGATAACATTGAATGGATAGGAGTACAGATAGAATGGAGAGGATAGAATGGATAGGATTACTGACAGAATGGAGAGGATAGAATGGACAGGAGTACTGATAGAATGGAGAGGATAGAATGGATAACATTGAATGGATAGGAGTACTGATAGAATGGAGAGGATATAATGGATAACATTGAATGGATAGGGTTACTGATAGAATGGATAGGATAGAATGAATATGAGTACTGATAGAATGGAGAGGATAGCATGGATATGAGTACTGATAGAATGGAGAGGATAGAATGGATAACATTGAATGGATAGGAGTACTGATAGAATGGAGAGGATAGAATGGATAGGAGTACTGATAGAATGGAGAGGATAGAATGAATATGAGTACTGATAGAATGGAGAGGATAGCATGGATATGAGTACTGATAGAATGGAGAGGATAGAATGGATAACATTGAATGGATAGGAGTACTGATATAATGGATAACATTGAATGGATAGGAGTACTGATAGAATGGAGAGGATATAATGGATATGAGTACTGATAGAATGGAGAGGATAGCATGGATAGGAGTACTGATAGAATGGAGAGGATAGCATGGATATGAGTACTGATAGAATGGAGAGGATAGAATGGATAACATTGAATGGATAGGAGTACTGATATAATGGATAACATTGAATGGATAGGAGTACTGATAGAATGGAGAGGATATAATGGATATGAGTACTGATAGAATGGAGAGGATAGCATGGATAGGAGTACTGATAGAATGGAGAGGATAGAATGGATAGGAGTACTGATAGAATGGAGAGGATAGCATGGATAGGAGTACTGATACAATGGAGAGGATAGAATGGATAGGAGTACTGATAGAATGTAGAGGATAGAATGGATAGGAGTAATGATAGAATGGAGAGGATAACATGGATAGGAGTACTGATAGAATGGAGAGGATAACATGGATAGGAGTAATGATAGAATGGAGAGGATAGAATAGATAGGAGTACTGATAGAATGGAGAGGATAACATGGATAGGAGTACTGACAGAATGGAGAAGATAGAATGGATAAGAGTACTGACAGAATGGAGAGGATAGAATGGATAGGAGTAATGATATAACGGAGAGGAGTAGTATTATAATGGTGAAAATATAATGAATAGTATTACTGATATAATGGAGAGGAATAGTATTATAATGGTGAAAATATAATGAATAGTATTACTGATATAATGGATAGGAGCAGTAATAGAATGGTGAAAATAGAATGAATAGGATTACTGATATAATGGATAGGAGTAGTAATAGAATGGTGAAAATAGAATGAATAGGATTACTGATATAATGGATAGGAGTAGTAATGGAATGGTGAACAAATAAAGGATAGGAGTACTGATAGAATGGATAGGTTAGAATGGATAGCATTGAATGGATAGGAGTACTGATAGAATGAATAGGAGTAGTTAACAAAGGATACAACAGGGGTGTCAAAGATATGGCCTATTCAATCTGGCCCATGGGTCGTATGAGTAAAAAAGTATAATAAAGAATATAATTGAGAAGAAATTCAGCCATTCAGCCACAAGAGAATTAGTGAGGTTGGGCACTGATGTTTGGAGATAAAGCCTGGCTCGCAGTCTGCATTCCAATTCATCCCAGAGGTGTTTGATGAGGTTGAGGCCAGGACTCTGTGCAGGCCAGTCAAGTTTTTCCACATCGATCTCGCCAAACTATTTCTGTGTGGACCTTGCTTAGTGCACAGGGGCATTGTCATGCTGAAACAGGAATGGGCCATCCCCAAACTTTTGCCACAAAGTTGGAAGCACAGAATCATCTAGAATGTCATTGTATGCTGTATCGTTAAGATTTCCCTTCACTGGAACTAAGGGGTCCAACCATGAAAATTAGCCCCAGACCGTTACACCAAGCTCCACCTGTTGGCACTAAGCATAAAGGGAAGTTAGCGTTTTCCTGATATCCTCCAAACCCAGATTCGTCCGTCAGACTAACAGATGTTGAAGTGTGATTCATCACTCCAGAGAGAGCATTTCCACTGCTCCAGAGTCCAATAGCGACGAGCTTTACACCACTCCAGCCGACCCTTGGCATTGTGCATGGTGATCTTAGGCTTGTGAGCGGCTGCTCATCCATAGAAACCCATTTCATGAAGCTCCTGACGAACAGTTCTTGTGCTGACGTTGCTTCCAGTGGCAGTTTGGAACTCGGTAGCGAGTGTTGCAACTGAGGACAAACAACATGAATGCGCTACGAGCTTCAGCACTCGGCAGCCCGTTCTGTGAGATAGTGTCAACTATCAATTGGTGGCTGAGCCGTTGTTTCTCCTGGACATTTCCACTTCACAATAACATCAGGGCAGAAATTTGACAAACTGACTTGTTGGATAGGTGGCATCCTATGTCGGTGCCACTTTGAAAGTCACTGAGCTCTTCAGTAAAGCTATTCAGGTGCTTTTACACCTGCATTGTTTGCTGTTTGGGGTTTTAGGCTGGGTTTCTGTACAGCACTTTGAGATATCAGCTGATGTACGAAGGGCTATATAAATACATTTTATTTGATTTGATTCTACACCCAATGTTTGTCTATGGAGATTGCATGGCTGTGTGCTCGATTTATCACCTGACAGCAACGGGAGTGGCTGAAATAGCCGAATCCAGAAATTTGAAGGGGTGTCCACATACCTTTGTGTGTATGTATAGTCTATTCACTCTGTCCAGCTTGCTAACAGTCATTGAAATGAATGCTAGACAGTCAGGGAGCATCATACATTTAAAAAACTATGGATTGTGGACAAGTCTTAGCAAATTTTGACTGTGAGGAAATATAAGACATTTGAAGCGCGGCCCTCCATACCTCGGTGAAAACCGAATGCTAACCGCAAGGCAAAATTAGTTTGACACCTCTGGGTTACTATCTATAAGATGGAGTTTATGATCAGTAGTCAGACATCAGAATGCAAGGGAGATTGCTTATTCCTTATAGCTGGAATCCTTAGTTGCTACATCCATTTTTGGACTTATAAATTAAGAATATATATAGAATATATTGATTCTCGAAGACTATAACTTATAAATGCCTCATAAGCTTAGTTCGACTGTCATACCCCATCAGAACCCAAAATACATGTTTTTTATAACAATGTTTGTAAACAATACACATGTTAAAAAAAACACACACTGAATAGCCACAAAACACGGTTAAATCTATAATGTTGATATCATAGATGGTCAGTCCTTGCAACCATAGCTCTGCCAATAAATTTGAGAGTGGTTACACTTCTCCAGGACCATACCTCATCTTTTTAACAAAACACAAGCGAGGTTACTGCTTTTTTATCGTTTCAATTAAGGATTCTAGCTTGAATTCTAGCTTTGTAATAATTGTCCACATATACTGTAAAATACCACTAGTCTACTTTACAGGAGAATGTGACAAAGCAAAAACTCATTTTTAGAAATGTTTGCAAATGTATTAAAAATAAAAACAGAAATATATTATTTACATAAGTATTCAGACCCTTTGCTATGAGACTTGAAATTGAGCTCAGGTGCATCCTGTTTCCATTGATAATCCTTGAGATGTTTCTACAACTTAATTGGAGTCCACCTGTGGTAAATTCAATTGATTGGACATGATTTGGAAAGGCACCTACCCTACCTGTCTATATAAGGTCCCACAGTTGACAGTGTATGTCAGAGCAAAAACCAAGTCATGAGGTCGAAGAAATTGTCCTTAGAGCTCCGAGACGGGATTGTGTCGAGGCACATATCTGGAGAAGTGTACCAAAAAATGTCTGCAGCATTGAAGGTTCCCAAGAACACAGTGGCCTCCATCAATCTTAAATGGAAGAAGTTTGGAACCACCAATACACTTCCTAGAGCTGGCTGCCCGACCAAACTGAGCAATCTGCGGAGAAGGGCCTTGGTCAGGGAGGTGACCTAGAACCCGATGGTCACACAGACAGAGCTCCAGAGTTCGTCTGTGGAGTTGGGAGAACCTTCCAGAAGTACAACCATCTCTGCAGCACTCCACCAATCAGGCCTTTATGGTAGATTGGCCAGACAGAAGTGACTCCTCAGTAAAAGGCACATGACAGCCCACTTGGAGTTTGCCAAAAAGCACCCAAAGGACCCTCAGGCCATGAGAAATAAGATTCTCTGGTCTGATGAAACCAAAATTGAACTCTTGGCCTGAATGCTAAGCGTCACATCTGGAAGAAACCTGGCACCATCCCTACGGTGAAGCATGGTTGTGGCAGCATCATGCTGTGGGGATGTGTTTCAGCGACAGGGACTGGGAGACTAGTCAGGATTGAGGGGAAGATGAACGGAGCCAAGTACAGAGAGATCCTGAAGAGAGATCCTGAAAACCTGCTCCTGAGCACTCTGGACCACAGACTGGGGCAAAGGTTCACCTTCCAACAGGACAATGACCTTAAGCACATAGCCAAGACAATGCAGGAGTGACTCTGGGACAAGCCTCTTAATGTCCTTGAGTGGCCCAGCCAGAGCCCAGACTTGAACCTGATCGAACATCTCTGGAGAGACCTGAAAATCGCTGTGCATAGACACTCCCCATCCAACCTGACAGAGCTTGAGAGGATCTGCAGAGAAGAATGGGAGAAACTCCCCAAATACAGGTGTGCCAAGCTTGTAGTGTCATACCCAAGAAGACTCAAGGCTGTAATCGGTGCTTCAAAAAGGTGCTTCAACAATGTACTGAGTAAAAGGGTTTGAATACTTATGTAAATGTGATATCTGTTGTTGTTTTTTAATACATTTGCAAAAAAATTCTAAAAACCTGGTTTTGCTTTGTCATTATGGGGTATTGTGTGTAAATTGATTAAAACATTTTTTATTTTAAAAAAATCTTTATCAATCTTAGAATAAGGCTGTAACGTAACAAAATGTGGAAAAATTCAAGGGGTCTGAATACTTTCCAAATCCACTGTACATGTAACTTAGATGCACATAAAGAATTCATAGCACAATTTGAGGAATAAAATGTAATTAAACGTTGTCTGCATATAAAAGCTAAATAGTGGTGTAACAAGGTGCTTGACAACATCTGCAGCATTCATGGGCTGACTGTGATCTGAATATTTGCATTCTGTACATGCATTGGAGAGTGAGCTGAATATTGGCTCCATCAAACAGCAAACACAGTGTTTGCGATGTGCAATTTGATAAATACAAACTTTGAAGTGGAATTGGTTATCACAACGTACAATGGACAGTGAGCTGAATTGAGGTGTTGGCCATCCCCACTTTGTTCTCTGCTATACAGGTCAGCATGTAGAAGTTGTCATCACGACTCACGTTGAACAGGGTCAGATTGATGGAGTGGACATTGGGCCAGTACACAGTGGACTGGAACAGAGCAGGAGAGAAAGAGAGAGGATTGAGTGATACAGTAGGATAAATATAAAGGTGCTTGACAACCTCATAGCATAGCGGCAGACAAACTCCATTAAGGATTTTAGATGTAATATTCTGCATGTTAAACATTTCCAGGGTTTCAGAAAGCTGTGAAATTAGAAACACACAATTGGACATGGACATTCTCTATTGCACAACAACTGAATTTCATAAATAACTACAATCTAAATGGCACTGACCCTGAAGTTGTACTGTAGCTAACACAAACTCCAAGGTCACAAGCCAGGTAGTTTCTGCAGCTAGATATACACAAATCACAATGGTACATTACATGACCAAAAGTATGTGGAGACCTGCTTGTCGAACATCTCATTCCAAAATCATTGGTATTAATATGGCTTGGTCCCCCCTTTGCTATTATAACAGCCTCCACTCTTCTGGGAAGGCTTTCCACTAGATGTTGGAACATTACTACTGGGACTTGCTTCCATTCAGCCATAAGAGCATTAGTGAGGTCATGCACTGATGCTGGGAGATTAAGCCTGGCTTGCAGTCTCCGTTCCAATTTATCCCAAAGGTGTTCAATGAGGTTGATGCCAGGGCTTTGTGCAGGCCAGTCAAGTTCTTCCACACTAGTTTCAACAAATCATTTCTGTATGGACCTCGCTTTGTGCACTGTCATGTATGGACCACACTTTGGGCATTGTCATGCTGAAACAGGAAAGGGCCTTCCCAAAACTGTTGCCACAAAGTTGGAAGCACATACTCGTCTAGAATGTCATTGTATGCTGTAGCATTAAGATTTCCATTCACTGGGAGCCAGAACCATGAAAAACAGCTCCAGACCATTATTCCTCCACCAAACTTTACATTTGGCACTATGCATTGGGTCAGGTAACATTGTCCTGGTATCCGCCAAAAAACAAATTTGTCCGTCGGACTGCCAAATGGTGAAGTGTGATTCATCACTACAGATAACGCGTTTCCACTGCTCCAGAGTCCTTTGGCAGCGAGCTTCACACCACTGCAGCCAACGCTTGGCATTGCAGGTGATCTTAGACTTTTGTGCATCTGCTCGGCCATGAAAATCCATTTCATAAAGCTCACGCCAAAAAGTTATTGTGCTGACGTTGCTTACAGAGGCAGTTTGGAACTCGGTAGTGAGTGTTGCAACCGAGGGCAGGACATTTTTACGCGCTACGCGCTTCAACATTCAGCGGTCCCTTTCTGTGAGCTTGTGTGGCCTACCACTTCGCGGCTGAGCCGTTGTCACTCTTAGACGTTTCCACTTCACAACAACAGCGCTTACAGTTGACAGCAGCTCTAGCAGGGCGTAAATTTGACGAACTGACTTGTTGGAAAGGTGGCCTCCTATGACGGTGCCACATTGAAAGTCACTGAGCTCTTCAGTAAAGGCCAGTAAGTAAGTAAGGCCATTCTGCTGACAATGGAGACTGCATTGCTGTGTGCTCGATTTTCGACACCTGTCAGCAATGGGTGTGGCTGAAATAGCTAAATCCACTGATAAGGCGTGTCCACATACTTTAGTATAAATAGTGTACAATCCAGTGATCAATAGAATCACAGAGTGCATTGTGTGTCCCCTGGTTTGTCCCCTAGCCCACCTGGTGAGTGTTGATGGAGTGGAGGTCAATGACGGTCCAGTCCACCTCAGGTAGGGGGGATCCAGATCCATTACAGGTGATGGTGACTCTGTCCCCCTCAACAACCGTGAGGTTAAAGTGTGTCACACTGATGTCCGGCAGGTCTGAGAGACAGAGAGAGAAAAGGGGAGAGAGGGAGGGAAAGAGAGAGAGAGAGAGACAGAGAGAGAGACAGAGAGGGAATACAATAGAACCTAGACACAGCACACTTGAAATTCTCACTGAGACACTTTGAGCTATTGTGCATTCTATTTGGGAAAGGGAAAGGAAGGAACAAGCAGAGTTTCAGAACAGTGAGTTGTCATGACTCTTTTTGACCGGCTGTCATGAGATGAGTTATGACAGGCGTTTAGGTCACTCTTAAGAATTCGATGTGAATAGTCTCGGCTCTATGACAGCCATTCCAAGTAAAGTGCTCCCTATTATTCTACCATGGGATGATTGAGGAGTGTGAAGCAGGGAACGTGGCGCCAGTGGTTCGTACCACAGAGTGAGATATTCATAGCCTGCAGAGGGATCTTGAAGGCTCCGTTGTTGCAGAAGAGTTGCTGGGTGTTCAGGCCAGCCTCCCCTCGCTGCTGCCACAGCTGAATCCAGCGGATATCACAGCCACACTCAAACACCACTTCTTCCAGCCTCCTGTGGAGAGGGAGGGAGGGAGGGGGAGAGAGAGAGAGAGAGAGAGAGAGAGAGAGAGAGAGAGAGAGAGAGAGAGAGAGAGAGAGAGAGAGAGAGAGAGAGAGAGAGAGAGAGAGAGAGAGAGAGAGAGAGAATAAAAAATGTATGTTGAGAAACAACACTATGCATCTGTGGTCATTTACCGTCAGGACAGGCAGAAGTAGGTGTAGGACAGTCTTATCCTCCAGACCAGCCCCAAACAGTCATCACACCGTGCCTGGGAAGGAACTGGAGACCCTCCATCTCATCTCCAGGCCAGGATGTCTTGCTCCCAGACAGACTAAATAACTTTTTTACTTGCTTTGAGTACAATAGGCTGCAGGCCCAGACGGCATCCCCAGCCGCGTCCTCAGAGCATGCGCAGACCAGCTGGCTGGTGTGTTTACGGACATATTCAATCAACCCTTATCCCAGTCTGCTGTTCCCACATGCTTCAAGAAGGCCACCATTGTTCCTGTTCCCAAGAAAGCTAAGGTAACTGAGCTAAACGTCTACCGCCCCGTAGCACTCACTTCCATCACCATGAAGTGCTTTGAGAGACTAGTCAAGGACCATATCACCTCCACCCTACCTGACACCATAGACCCACTCCAATTTGCTTTCCGCCCCAATAGGTCCACAGACGACGCAATATCAACCACACTGCACACTGCCCTAACCCATCTGGACAAGAGGAATACCTATGTGAGAATAGTGTTCATCGACTACAGCTCAGCATTTAACACCATAGTACCCTCCAAACTCGTCATCAAGCTCGAGACCCTGGGTCTTGATCCCGCCCTGTGCAACTGGGTACTGGATTTCCTGACGGGCCGCCCCCAGGTGGTGAGGGTAGGTAACAACATCTCCACCCCGCTGATCCTCAACACTGGGGCCCCACAAGGGTGCGTTCTGAGCCCTCTCCTGTACTCCCTTTTCACCCACGACTGTGTGGCCATGCACGCCTCCAACTCAATCATCAAGTTTGCGGACAACACTACAGTGGTAGGCTTGATTACCAACAACGACGAGACGGCCTACAGGGAGGAGGTGAGGGCCCTCGGAGTGTGGTGTCAGGAAAATAACCTCACACTCAATGTCAACAAAACAAAGGAGATGATTGTGGACTTCGGGAAACAGCAGAGGGAATACCCCCCTATCCAAATCGACGGGACAGTAGTGGAGAGGGTAAGTTCCTCGGCATACACATCACGGACAAACTGAATTGGTCCACCCACACAGACAGCTTTGTGAAGAAGGCGCAGCAGTGCGACTTCAACCTCAGGAGGCTGAAGAAATTTGGCTTGTCACCAAAAGCACTCACAAACTTCTACAGATGCACAATCGAGAGCATCCTGTCGGGCTGTATCACCGCCTGGTATGGCAACTGCTCCGCCCACAACCGTAAGGCTCTCCAGAGGGTAGTGAGGTCTGCACAACGCATCACCGGGGGCAAACTACCTGCCCTCCAGGACACCTACACCACTCGATGTCACAGGAAGGCCATAAAGATCATCAAGGACAACAACCAGCCGAGCCACTGCCTGTTCACCCCGCTATCATCCAGAAGGCGGGGTCAGTACAGGTGCATCGAAGCAGGGACCGAGAGACTGAAAAACAGGTTCTATCTCAAGGCCATTAGACTGTTAAACAGCCACCACTAACATTGAGTGGCTGCTGCCAACATACTGACTCAACTCCAGCCACTTTAATAATGGAAATTGATGGAAATAGATGTAAAAATGTATCACTAGCCACTTTAAACAATGCCACTTAATATAATGTTTACATACTCTACATTACTCATCTGATATGTATATGTATATACTGTACTCTATATCATCTACTGCATCTTGCCATCTTTATGTAATACATGTGTCACTAGCCACTTTAAACTATGCCACTTTATGTTTATATACCCTACATTACTCATCTCATATGTATATACTGTACTCTATACCATATACTGCATCTTGCCTATGTCGTTCTGTACCATCACTCATTCATATATCTTTATGTACATATTCTTTTTCCCTTTACACTTGTGTGTATAAGGTAGTAGTTGTGGAATTGTTAGGTTAGATTACTCTTTGGTAATTACTGAATTGTCGGAACTAGAAGCACAAGCATTTCGCTACACTCCCATTAACATCTGCTAACCATGTGTATGTGACACATTTTTTGATTTGATTTGGCTAACCGTAGGCTGGGGCTGGAAGCGGGTGGATATGATTTGGACTTAGCAACTTCCCTCAACAAACACAGGCCCTGCACCAGCCCTGGCTAAATCAATATTGTCACATTAATGTGAACGACACGGATGACAAATTTGAAAATGATAGCAGGGAAGAGCTAAAGGTCTTCTTTGTAGAACCACCCAGAGCAAATACACTTTTAAATTCATGTGCTTTGGTGGGTGACCGTGAATTTCAATATTGAAAATAGAATATCACAGTGCTTGAGCATGAGCACATACTGTACAGTAAGACTCACATTATTTTAACAAAGGATTAATGAGGGTTGGAGAACAGGAGGGGTGTGATGTTCATACCCTGTGATGCTCAAAACATTAATAATGATTTGAATTATTAATCATAATTATCCCCTTAAACAACACGCCTTACACACTCCCACCCACGACCCCCCTTTCCAGATCTTCACACCCAGGCAGCTCCTGTGATGAGGTGTGTGGTTCTGATGACACAGACTGGGTATCACTGTTAGCTCTACTGCTTCAAACAAGCCTTTATACGACATCATGTCGTTTCCTCTATTTAAGATACATTTGTCCAGACATTTCTTATTCATTAAGATAAGGAGAATGGGTCAAATGAATAGTCCTCACAATGCTCATATGTGAATAAAATAGTGAACGTGCCCATTGTATTCTTTCTGTCTTTCATCCACATGGTAAAACTACTTTACACTTTTGACATCTTTCCTGACATTATTATCACATTTGTTATATTTGTCCATGGACCAGAGAAGACTATGAAGTGGCAGTTAGCATGTCTAATCCCTTTAGTTCCACATGATGTGCACCCTGCTTCCTGCTGCCTGCTGCCTGCTTCCTCCTGCCTGGGTCTCTGAGGGCCTAGTGGGTAGTACAGCGCAGCACACTAGATCCAACATATGGAAAGAGAGATAAAACACCTGGACCTGGAGGACATTTCATTAACATGATCTTAGCTAGCTGTGTGCTTGTATACTTATTGATTCACCAGTTGACAAAAGAGAGATAACCTTTCTGACTTACAAGATGGGGTCAGAGTTTGCGCGTGAAAAGTGGAGTGTGCATGCCAAATGAACATCGCAGCCATCGCTATACACTACGTAACACGCAGGTCTGGATGGGGGGGGAGAGTCACTCACAGAGACTTTTTCTGTTGTCTCCTCTGGTTGGTAGATGGCCTTTTTGTATTACCATCACAACATACCTTTGAAAATATGTACTTAATTAACAACATAGAGACAATAAACTGAGGATAGCATGATATAAAGATAAAGCCCAAGGGGGGTTTGGCCACAGCACTGACTGATTATGGCCTGTGAGAATATCCATTTGCATATCTTCTACTAACCTGAATAAAACATCAAATTAACCTTTGGAAAGGTCAAGGTGGCATGCAGCTAGGAACACACATGGGAGTCCAGTAGCCTATATGCTGAGCTGAGAATGGCAAGTCACATATAACTTAATCATGGTTATGTATTATACATTAGTATCTGCTTTAAAATGGCTAACTTAGCATGCGACAGGTACGGAGGGACATTGGATACAATATGTGACAACAGAGAAATGCATACATAAATAATTTTTTGCCTCTTTTGTACAGTATTGTACATGGAATTATGCGTAGGGAGGTGTGGCCTGAATACAAATAGCTCCCATTTTCAAGGTGGACTGGGAATTGATCAGCCTGCCACATACACTTACCAGGATAAATGAGACACAAGGGTTTTTCATCAGTTAAAGGTAAAGTTGGTGATGCCCAATTTAACAAGGTCCCTATAGTATGTGAGTGTTCAGTAAGTGGCAATAGCTATGGTAGATATAAAAGATTGCCCATTAAATACACTGTACGGTATTCTCTAGGCAAGCTGGCTAAATGTTAATGTTATCTGTATACATTTGATAACGAGTTAGGCCATATTTGGTAAAATCCCAGTACAGGATTTATACAGTCTCCCTGGCTAGATTTTCATCAAACACCAACAGAGAAAGACCATGGAGGAGCTGAACACTGCAACAAAGGAATATTGCAAAATCAAATGACGATGACATCAAATATTTACTGACCTGCAATAATCTATATATGCAGTTGGAGAAATCAATATCAGTTCACAGATGTGGACCATATTGGAGAAATCAATATCAGCTTACAGATGTGGACCATATTGGAGAAATTAATCTCAGTTTACAGATGTGGACCATATTGGAGAAATCAATCTCCGTTTACAGATGTGGACCATATTGGAGAAATCAATCTCCGTTTACAGATGTGGACCATATTGGAGAAATCAATCTCAGTTTACAGATGTGTACCATATTGGAGAAATCAATCTCAGTTTACAAATGTGGACCATATTGGAGTAATCAATATCAGTTCATAGATGTGGACCATATTGGAGAAATCAATCTCAGTTTACAGATGTGGACCATATTGGAGAAATCAATTTCAGTTTACAAATGTGGACCATATTGGAGAAATCAATCTCAGTTTACAGATGTGCCTACACTGCTCTCAAGATCTCCAGTACGCCTTCACGGTCTAGCCCATCCTGTGCCACCTCCACACACCAGTGCTCCGGTAGCAGCTCCCCGCACCAGGCTTCCTGTGCGTTTCCTCGATCCAGAACCACCAGTTCCAGCACCACTCACCAGGCCTCCAGTGCACCTCATCTGCCCAGCGCCGCCAGTGCTCCCAGTCTGCCCAGCGCCGCCAGTGCTCCCAGTCTGCCCAGCGCCGCCAGTGCTCCCAGTCTGCCCAGCGCCGCCAGTGCCGCCAGTCAGCCCAGCGGCGCCAGACAACCAGTCTCTTCCAGATCTGCCCGACAACCAGTCTCTTCCAGATCTGCCAGCCAGCCAGGATTTACCGGAGCCTACTACCTGCCTGAGCTTCCACTCAGTACTGGGCTTCCTTTCAGTACTGGGCTTCCTCTCAGTACTGGGCTTCCTCTCAGTACTGGGCTTCCTCTCAGTACTGGGCTTCCTCTCAGTACTGGGCTGCCCCTCAGTCCCGGGCTGCCTCTGTCCTGAGATGCCCCTCTGTTCTGTGATGCCCCTCTGTGCTGAGCTGCCCCTCTGTCCTGAGATGCCCCTTTGTCCCGAGCTGCCCCTCTGTCCCGAGCTGCCCCTCTGTCCCGAGATGCCCCTCTGTCACGAGCTGCTCCTCAGTTATGTGGGGATCTGGGTGAGGACTATTAGGCCATGGTCGGCGGAGAAGGTGGATTATCCCAGGACGCGAATGGGAGGAAATAGGACATTAATGGAGGGGGTCCACGTCCCGAGCCAGAACCGCCACCATGGACAGACGCCCACCCGGACCCTCCCTATGCTCTTGAGGTGCGTCCGGGAGTCCGCACCTTAGGTAGGGGGTTCTGTCACGCCTTGGTCATTTTATTTTGTGTTTCTCGTTATATATTTTGGTCAGGCCAGGGTGTGACATGGGTTTATGTGTTGGGTTCGTATTGGGGTTGTATTAGCATTGGGATTGTGTATGATTAGGGGTGTGTCTAGTTAGGCTTGGCTGCCTGAGGCGGTTCTCAATTGGAGTCAGGTGATTCTCGTTGTCTCGGATTGGGAACCGTATTTAGGTAGCCTGAGTTCACTTTGTAATTTGTGGGTGTTTGTTCCTGTCTTTGTGTAGTAGTCACCAGATAGGCTGTAATAAGTTTCACGTTCCGTTCTGTTGTTTTTGTATTTAGTATTTCAGTTATTTCATGTACCGCGATTCAGTTCATTAAAGTCATGAGTAACCAACACGCTGCATTTCGGTCCGACTCTCTTCTTTCAACAGACGAGCGCCGTTACACAAATGTGGACCATATTGGAGAAAACAATCTCAGTTTACAGATGTGGACCATTTGGAGAAATCAATCTCAGTTTACAGATGTGGACCATATTGGAGAAATCAATATCAGTTTACAGATGTGGACCATATTGGAGAAATCAATCTCAGTTTACAGATGTGAACCATATTGGAGAAATCAATCTTAGTTTACAAATGTGGACCATATTGGAGAAAACAATCTCAGTTTACAGATGTGGACCATTTGGAGAAATTAATCTCAGTTTACAGATGTGGACCATATTGGAGAAATCAATCTCAGTTTACAGATGTGGACCATATTGGAGAAATCAATATCAGTTTACAGATGTGGACCATATTGGAGAAATCAATCTCAGTTTACAGATGTGGACCATATTGGAGAAATCAATCTCAGTTTACAGATGTGGACCATATTGGAGAAATCCAATAACATTTCTCTAACATAACCAATTATGTTGGGGTTTTTTTGTTTGGGGGGGGGGGGGTAATTATTTGAAAGGCTGAGATTATTCTATCCACATGCATACAACTAAATTGAATTTAGGTGATCTCCCCACACGGTGCAGTGAATATATCAATGATCTGGCATAGCCAAGGGGGAGGATTAAGCCCAAATGAAGAGCAGTGGCTAATTAAAGGCAGTGAATATGAATACAGTAGGGGCCAGGGATGTAAACCCCTACCTTCCTCCTCCTAGATTACAGAACCATGAGGTAGACAGCAGGCTTCTCTCTTATTGGTCTCATTACCTTTCCGGTGACATCTCAAACATTCTTGGAGCCAGGGATTGAATTGGCTTCCCTTGCACTGTTAATCTGATCCCCATATGAGAGGCCATTGCATAATAACATGGTAATTACAGATTTAAGTCCACCTGTCCCCATAATCTATTTATTAATCAAACTGAGTTTCACGTAGAATTCATGCTCAGCCCATCAGATAAGCAACTGGGACATTTACAGTTATCTTCTTCACTTTTGAGAAGTTATGCAGTTTAACAAAAAAATGCCCAGAATAAAGACTTCTTCAGAAAATACTATACATGAATGATGTACAAAAAATGTAACTATCTATGACAATGAACAAAGGCAGAACAGACATCTCCCTATGCGTCAAGCTCAAATTGCACATAATTATTTTCAAATGTGGACAAAATTGCCAACTCCAAAGCATGGTAAAATACATATCTCTTTCGATCCATATGGATGATGTGGGCCAAACAAAGAACAAGATGTCTGAAGACACGCTATGTTCTGGTTATACATCCTTATATGAATTGTTTTGTTGATTCTGATACAGTGACAACATGCTGTCAATCTGTCACTGGTTCTGAAAGCAAACTGGGGGTGGAAAGAGTTGTCAATGATCCCCATTCTAAATGACATGCGTGGATGCTGGTCTGCAGTACTGCTGGGGGAAAGTGATGCTCAGTCAGGCATGAGAGCTGTTTCAACAACCACAACCAGTCACAGAAGTGGTAGAAGGAGAAAGGAAGGAAGGAAGGAAGGAAGGAAGGAAGGAAGGAAGGAAGGAAGGAAGGAAGGAAGGAAGGAAGGAAGGAAGGAAGGAAGGAAGGAAGGAAGGAAGGAAGGAAGGAAGGAAGGAAGGAAGGAAGGAAGGAAGGAAGGAAGGAAGGAAGGAAGGAAGGAAGGAAGGAAGGAAGGAAGGAAGGGGGGTGAAGGTGTGGGAGACGAGGTGAGATATACTTCTCAATGTGTTGGTGAGTAAAACAGTGTTGTGGCCTGGGCTGATGCCCTGGTATATGTATCAAATGGCCAAGCAGGCAGACACTGGTAGGCAGCACTGGTTATATTGAGCTCCTTGACCAAGCCTTGGTGTCAATGTCTCCACTGTGACAGAGAGCTGTAAGGGTGTTCTGAATGCCTAACACAGAGCAGACACACAGCCTGCCACGCCATGTTGTCGGTCCACACTTGGTTACTCCCAAGCTTACTGCAAGCTCGGTTTTCCATCTAAAATCCAGATTTCATAGAGATGGATATTCCCTCCAGTCAATTCCTGGCTAACAAGTACTGTATAGAAAATGCACGAGTCTCATCTTCAATGACCAAGAGATGCATTTATCCCTGAAACACATGCTAACGTACGATGACAAAATGATAACAAATGAGTAAAGAATCAGAAGGGATGGCAGGGAACACCAATCAATAACAGCGACATCATGATGAGTGCATGAACATTTCTACATACAGTACATTAACCTTGTTCCCTCCAGTCCTCTTTGCTGAGCAGCTTATTATCTCTATCCGCTGAGCGACCACCTCAGGCTAACAATCAATATTACAGCAGAATTGGTATTATTCAGTGAATGCAGGTCTACATCTCCAGCTATGTGCGGAGCGGCATATGTTTGCCTCTGCATTCGCTTTGATCTTGGTAGAATGAATAATATCAGCCTCATGTCACAGTTGTGTCCAAACAATACCCTGTTATTTCTTCTTTTACTTCAAACCTTTCTTCTGACGAAGCTACAGTGTAGGCTTTAGAGAGTTGTTAGTTACATTTTAGTCCTGGCTTGGTGTTTGGTGTTGGGGTTTGTCTGGGTTAATTGTAGTAACCCCAAAGAGAAAGCATGGGTCATGTGTAATCATGCCAGCAGATGGACATGCCAGCTCTGAGCTTTGGGGCATGCACATGGGTGAATGACTGGCACCTAACACATTAACACAAAACACCCTGCTCTTCTTATTCCATCTCAGCTGAAAATGTGTTCCTTTCATGTTGTTAGAGCCAGAGACGCAAGAATGTGTTTTCATCAAGAATATATATATATAGTTCAGAAATGCACAATTTGAAGTTATTGCACTAGAGATAATGACAAAAGTATTTTGTAATACTCTGTGAGTTGTCTGCCTTTTACAGATTAAGGATGAGTAGCCTGCGTGCAGCCATTTCCATGACTGATCAAACTAATCAGAACAGTCCTATGAAAGGAATTGCAGGATTTAGCTATCACAGTTTAGGCTGTTATAAAGTAACACCTCATCACAGAGACACCATTGACTCCAGTGATGAATACATGGCAATTCAGACATGAAGCGATGCACACCTAATTATTTCAGGATTTTAATTAAGAGGCCGGTCATTAGAGATTCTACTCCCACGACTAATCACAGTGGACATTTTGCCTTTGTTGTCCCATCCAGGCATCCAGTCAGCAGCTGCACATTAAAATGGACATGAAATAAATGGGGATTGTGCTACTGCCCTTTCCATTCTTAATGCTGTTTCCCTTTTTCTAACCTTGTGTTGTACGCAGTTTTAGCCAGAATGAAGTGAAGTCCCAACATAAAGGAGTGGAGCAGAGTTTCTCTCTAATTGGCTGTGCCAACATTTGGATGTATAGGCATAGTTTGGCTAATGGACACCACCTGCACAGTAGTCAATGTAGGGCAAAGTATGCCAGCATGTTCCAAGATGACTTTCCCTTAATTTGGTGAGAAATGTATGTTCTTTAAAGAGACACGAAGTCACGAAGCCACGAAAACTGACATGATTGTGTTGTTTTGATCTTGCCTGATCTGACGGGTTCTTCATAATACCATTGGAAAGGAAACAGCGGTCAGAAAGCATTCTGCGGTGAGCGAGTGTTGTGCCTTTTCCTTTCCAATGATGTTAGGTTGCACCGCGACTCACGTTGGTTGAGCACCATCTACTTCTTTCCATTCTTAATGATACCAATAATGTGTCTGTTCCACTGTTTTAAAAATAGATGATCTCTTCACACTGACTAACACAGACATGTCCTGGCTGTTCATAAAGGTCTTTCTATTAAACCCATGCAGTAGAAAGGGGATCGATGACCCTCCCAGCCCCTGGCAAAACAGCTTTGTGGCCACATAGAAAATGTTTGTTGACACTAGTGAATGTGCCTTTGTGCTTGTGCTGTAAATAATATTTTATCGTATCATCATCCTTGGAGCAGCTACAACAGATTTGCCATTTAGCAATCCCCCTGCTCTGATACCATTTACAGGCCTTGTAAGTGGTTGGACTATGTGAGCAGTGTCTTTAGCCCGGCTCCCTTGGCTAAAAGACAGAGACTAAAAGAAGGTAATATTATATTTTCTTGAAGCGCTATAAAGCCCCAGAAAAGAGTTCCAGGCCACTGTGAGCCATCCATCTCATCAGGCCTGTCTTCAACCCCCAGCAGCAAGACAGATAGACACTCAATGGAAAGCCATCAGAAGAAGAGATATAAAACTGATCTTGTCTTTTATGAATGCAATATATAAGACCGAGTTAGAGTGTTGCCATCAAACATCCACGTAGAGAGGATCTCCTATGGGAAACTATTTATTGCACAGTACAGGGCCATAACTAGCAAATGTATGATTCAAATAAAACATCATGCAAGAATCTATCAAATAGGCATTATGTGAGATATAAATATAATACTGACGGGTAAAATATTTGTTATTGCAGGTTATAGAGGTTATGCGAAAGCATCTAAAGAATAAGTCATTTGGAAATACTGTAAATAAAACACTACTTCCACAATAGGATAAAACATACAGTCTTTAAGTATATATACAGTACCAGTCAAAAGTTTGGACACACCTACTCATTCAAGCGTTTTTCTTTATTTTTACTATTTTCTACATTGTAGAATAATAGTGAAGGCATCAAAACTATTAAATAACACATGGAATCATGCAGTAACCAAAAAAGTGTTAAACAAATCAATATATATTTTAGATTTGAAATTCTTCAAATTAGCCACCCTTTGCTTTGATGAAAGCTTTGCACACTCTTGGCATTCTCTCAAATAACTTAATGAGGAATGCTTTTCAAACAGTCATGAAGGAGTTCCCACATATACTGAGCACCTGTTGACTGCTTTTCCTTCACTCTGCGGTCTAACTCATCCCAATTCAATTCAATTGGGTTGAGGTCAGGTGATTGTGGAGGCCAGGTCATCTGAAGCAGCACTCCATCACTCTCATTGGTCAAATAGCCCTTACACAGCCTGGATGTGTGTTTTGGGTCATTGTCCTGTTGAAAAACAAATGATAGTCCCACTAAATGCAAACCAGATGGGATGGCATATTGCTGCAGAATGCTGTGGTAACCATGCTCGTTAAGCGTGCCTTGAATTCTAAATAAATAAGCAAAGCACCCCCACACCATGACACCTCCTCCATGCTTTATGGTGGGAACCACACGTTGAGATCATACGTTCCCCTACTCTGCGCCTCACCAAGACACGGCAGTTAGAACTAAAAATCTACAATTTGAACTCATCAGAGCAAATGACATATTTCCACTGGTCAAATGTCCATTGCTCATGTTTCTTGGCCCAAGCAAGTCTCTTCTTATTGGTGTCCTTTTGTAGTGGTTTATTTGCAGCAATTCGACCATTAAGGACTGATTCACATGCCTAGTTAAATAAAGGTTAAATAAATCAAATGAAAAATACAATTTACGCAGTCTCCTCTGAATAGTTGATGTTGAAATGTGTCTGTTACTTGAACGCTGAAGCATTTATTTGGGCTGCAATCTGAGGTGCAGTTAACTCTAATGAACATGTCCTCTGCAGCAAGGGTAACTATGGGTCTTCCTTTCCTGTGGCGGTCCTCATGAGAGCCAGTTTCATCATAGCGCTTGATGTTTGTTGTGACTGCACTTGAAGAAACTTTAAATGTTCTTGACATTTTCTGGATTGACTGACCTTCATGTCTTAAAGTAATGTGGACTGTCATTTGTCTTTGCTTATTTCAGCTGTTCTTGCCATAATATGGACTTGGTCTTCTGTATACCACCCCTGCTGTACCTTGTCACAACACAACTGATTGGCTCAAACATATTAAGAAGGAAAGAAGTTGCACAAATTACCTTTCAACAATACACACCTGTTAATTGAAATGCATTCCGGGTGACTACCTCATGAATCTGGTTGAGAGAATGCCAAGAGTGTGCAAAGCTGTCAGAGCAAAGGGTGGCTAATTTTAACAATCTCAAATATAAAATATATTTTGATTTGTTTAACAGTTTTTTACTTACTACATGATTCCATATGTGTTATTTCATAGCTTTGCTGTCTTCACTATTATTCTACAATGTAGAAAATAGTAAAAATAAAGAAAAATCCTTGAATGAGTAGGTGTGTCCAAATGTTTGACTGGTACTGTATATTTAAGAAGTGTATCTGAAGGTTTGATGGTGAAAAAAGGCTGGGGAAATGATTGCAGTGTTTTTGGCTTGCGTTTGGATGAGTTCTTTCCTTATTAAAGTGTGACCAACTGGGGATGGTTTTGGTTGCCAATAAGGTCCATTAGAAATCTGTCTGCACTCCAAAAATCATGACTGAAATGAGCAAAGCTAATAGGGAATAACATTTTGGACTTTGGAGTTCTACTTTTCTTTTTTAACTTTGATCCAGCACTCAATATTCTGTAATTATTTACATAGTTAAATACAGGTTAAAAAAAGAAAATAATAATAATAATAATTAAGCTTTCATCCAACCCACAAGGATCCATGATAAAATGAGTATGCAGAAATTTGATGTCAAAAAATGTCCCTATCGATCTCATGGCCAGCAATGAAGATGAACACCAACCCTGCTTGTGCCTTAGAAATAATACATTCAATATACTGTATAATACCATATTCAACATTATCTACTCTACTCTAAGCCTACTGTTTTTTATTCATAAGATAAAGAAAGTCATCCCAAAATGTTTAGGACCTTATATCCTTCCCCTGACTCTAAATTGCCACTGCTACTCCTTATTACACCCGGTCTCAGGGATGGCTAACTCTGGAATTGCCTTTAGTCTCTAATGAGTTAGGTAAATCAGCTTTTAGATTTCTTGCACCTTATTTGTGGAATCTTCAAAATGTTCTTAAATTTGATGTTCTGGTGCCTTTTCTGTATTTTCTGTAATTCAAGGCTCGTCTTCGAAAGAGACTCAGTTTGACTTCCTGATAAAATAAAGGTTAAATATGTACATTAATAAAACATTACCTGCAGTCTCCATATCGGTGTGCATGTGTGTGTGCCTGTTAATATGTGTGTGTATGTGCATGTGTGTGTTTGCCTGTTAATATGTGTGTGTGTGTCTGTTAATATGTGTGTGTGTGTGTGTGTCTCAGCTTAGGAAAGCAGCTCATTTGCTAGGCCCGGCTTGGTAAGGGGAGGACAGTGAGATTGGCAGGTCTCCTCTGGTCTCCTCTGCACCCAAGCCAGCACCAGGGCTCCTGATGAGGCTGCCTGCCTGTTTCCTCAGAGCTGCCTTATCCGCACAGGTAATTTGCCCCTCTGTGATTACACTTACAGGACTAGGGAACAGGGATGCACACACACACACACACACACACACACACACACACACACACACACACACACACACACACACACACACACACACACACACACACACACACACACACACACACACACACACACACACACACACACACACACACACACACACACACACACACACACACACACACACACACACACACATGCACACATTGGCAAGTATGCACGCACATGCACGGGTTATGCACGCACACACACACTTTCCCTTTTCACCCTAGTCATCCTGTGTTGAGCACCAAAAAAGGCTGACAACAGCAGCACACAGTGGTATGGCTCCTGGTGGTTAAGATACACAAGGAGCTGCTGTTGCTGTTGTGCTTTCAGTATCACTCTTACTGTTGCTGTGTTTAGTCCAAGCTGTTAGAGAGGAAACCATGCACACAGAAGCAGTCAGTGAAACAACAAGGTTCAGCAGCGCTAGACCGGAGGCTTCATGCTGTAACGCAATGGGTCCATACTTGCGAATATTAGAAAAAGTTTGTTTAACCTGGACCTCCGTCTCAAAATGCACAGCAGCAAATTACAATTGTAGACATAGTTGCATGTGACAGAACGCTACATTGTAACTGTCCACTGGGCACAAACGTCAATTCAACGTCTAATCCATGTTGGTTCAATGTAATTTCATTGAAATTATGTGGAAACATCGTTGATTCAATCAGTGAGTGCTCCATCAGATAACCTAGCACACGTTAGCCCTATGCTAACCTCACCAGCTGACAGTGATTTCACAGATTTCCGCATCAGCCTATCAAAGGTCTTTATATTCACCAACCAATGCCATTTCTTAAAATAGGACAACTTGACCCCCAGAGGAGTATTTTAAACCATATTCATGGTTTACTTTTGTTCCTCTTGGTCTGCCTCAAGTGTAGAGTGACAAAATGGCATGCGTATTTGTGTAAATGTCTATAAATCTTTTTAATCATGCATCCTCGACTAGGCTACTAGCTAATAACGTTAGACACAATTCAAAAGGCAATTTTTAGCATAAGAATAAATCCCACGTCTTTTGTTCATCTGTTTCACACACATCCATACAATTTTGCAAGATGTAGGACATGTGTATTTGTCTTTGTTTTTTCCCTTGTAAATAGCCGGCCCTTTTCGTATATATATTAATATCACTTTCTATCTACGAACTAAAAATAATTTCCTGCAACCCGCCTCACCCAATGTGGTACAGATCTGCTATTTTTATTCCTTATTACTGGAACTTCCATCAGCAGTTAGCCAGCTAAATAGCTACTAGTCTTTGTTAGTCATGGCTTAGCTCGGACAACATCTGCCAGTCTGCACAGCGCGATATCAACCCAGAGCACATCAGACTGCTTCTCTCTACCATATCACCGGAATCCTGCCACTCTGGATCATTACACCGGATCATTACACTGGATCATCGCAGCTAGCTAGCTGCAAACGAGTGGCTATGGTTAGCTAATGCCTCTGTCCCGAAGCAAGCACCAGCTAGCCTCGAGCTAGGCCCATATACCAGCTAATTTTAGGGTGACAATACCTCCTTTGCCAATTGGCTTGGACCTTTTATTGTCAACACGGAGCCCCGCCGATCGATCACGACTGGACTGCCGACGTGATCGATGTCGCCGAAGAACCATCTACTAGCCCTGGCCCGCTAGCTTTTCTGAACGCTGTGTCCCCTGCTCGCCTAGAGTAGTAGTGACTACCGAACGGCACCCTGACTCACCTATTGCTGCTCTTGTGACCCTATGATCACTCGGCTACACAGCTGATATCCCCTGGACTGTTTCAATAACACGGTACCTCATTTTGTTTACCTGTCGGCCCCAGCCTCAAACTGAGGTCCTGTATGTACCTAACTGACCTGCTCTGCCCATTCATTGTCAATTACCGTTGTTGTCTTTGCGCTCCTGATTAACACCTGTGATCGCTTTATGCCTCTCTCTAATGTCAATATGCCTTGTCTACTGCAGCCAAGGCTAGTTCTTATTATTTTATTTCACTGTTGAACCCTCAGTCCCGCTCAAAATGCCTTAGATAGCTCTTTTGGCCCAACCCACAGACACGCGGAGACCTCACCTGGCTTAACTGGTGCCTCCAGAGACAAAACCTCTCACATCGTCACTCAACGCCTAGGTTTACCTCCACAGTACTCAGATGCTACCATACCCTTGTCTGTACATTATGCCTTGAATCCATTCTACAACACCCAGAAATCTGCTTCTTTTATTCTCTGTCCCCAACGCACTAGACGACCAGTTCTTATAGCCTTTAGCCGTACCCTTATCCTACTCCTCCTCTGCTCCTCTGGTGATGTAGAGGTTAACCCAGGCCCTGTAGCACCAAGTTCCACTCCTATTCCCCAGGTGCTATCATTTGACTTCTGTAACCATAAAAGCCTTGGTTTCATGCATGTTGACATCAGAAGCCTCCTCCCTAAATTTATTTTATTCACTGCTTTAGCATACTCCGCCAACCCCGATGTCCTAGCCGTGTCTGAATCCTGGCTTAGGAAGTCCACCAAAAATGCAGAAATGTCCATCCCCAACTACAACATTTTCCGCCAAGATAGAACTGCCAAAAGGGGTGGAATTGCCATCTACTGCAGAGATAGCCTGCAGAGTTCTGTCATGCTATCCAGGTTTGTGCACAAACAGCTCCAGCTTCTACTTTTAAAATTCAAAAATATGTCTCTCACTGTTTCCGCTTGTTATAGACCACCCTCAGCCCCCAACGGTGCCCTGGACACCATATGTTAATTATTTGCCCCCCATTTATTTTCAGAGTTTGTACTGTTAGTTGACCTAAACTGGGATATGGAAGTGGCCTCTATTTTGAAAGCTCCATGTTCCATTGAATGCCTTCCCTCCATTTAAAGGGATATCAACCAGATTCCTTTTCCTATGTCTTCCCCATGTTGTGAACAGTCTTTAGACATAGTTTCAGGCTTTTATTTTGAAAAATGAGCGGGAAAGATCACATCGCGTCAGTGTATAGCTGGGTGTCCCCAGAGTTTTGCTTGTGCAACAGTTTGGAGCAGCCATTGTGTCTCTCTCTCCCATTGACGAAGCTATAGTCCCGGTTGATATATTATCGATTATATATTGAAAAAACAAACAGAGGATTGATTATAAAAAACATTTTACATGTTTCTGTGAACATTACGGATTCTATTTGGAATTTTCGTCTGCGATGTCGTGACAGCTCGAGCCTGTGGATTTCTGAACATAACGCGCCAAACAAATGGAGGTATTTTGGATATAAAAATAATCTTTATGGAACAAAAGGAACATTTATTGTGTAACTGGGAGTGCAAGTATCCGAAGATCATCAAAGGTAAGCGATTTAATTTATTGCTTTTCTGACTTTCGTGAACCAATCAACTTGAGAATTTCGAGAATTTCAATAAGCATTTTTCTACGGCTGGCCGTGCTTTCCACCTGGCTACTCCTCCTCCTGGTCAACAGCTCTGCACCCCCCACAGCAACTTGCCCAAGAATCCCCCATTTCTCTATCACCCAAATCCAGATAGGTGATGTTCTGAAAGAGCAGAAAAATCTGGACCCTTACAAATCAGCTGAGCTAGAAATCTGGACCTTCTCTTTCCACAGCAATTGTTGCAACCCCTATTACTAGACTGTTCAACTACTATTTTGTATCGTCTGAGATCCCGAAATATTGGAAAGCTGCCACGGTCAACCCCCTCTTCAAAGGTGGAGACACTCTAGACCCAAACTGATACAGACCTATATCCATCCTGCCCTGCCTTTCTAAAGTCTTCAAAAGCCAAGTTAACAAACAGATCACCGACCATTTCGAATCCCACTGTACCTTCTCCGCTATACAACCTGGTTTCCGAGCCGGTCATGTGTGCACCTCAGCCACGCTCAAGGTCCTAAACGATATCATAACTGCCATCGAAAAAAAGACAATACTGTGCAGCCATCTTCATCGACCTGGCCAAAGCTTTCGACTCTGTCAGTCACCGCATTCTTATCGGCAGACTCAACAGCCTTGGTTTCTCAAATGACTTCTTCGACTTGTTCACCAACTACTTCTCAGGTAGAGTTCAGTGTGTCAAATTGGAGGGCCTGTTGTCCGGACCTCTGGCAGTCTCTATGGGGGTGCCACAGGGTTGAATTCTCCGGCCGACTCTTTTCTCTGTATACATCAATGATGTCGCTCTTGCTGCTGGTGATTCTTTGATCCACCTCTACGCAAACTACACCATTCTGTATACTTCTGGCCCTTCTTTGGACACTGTGTTAACCTGTTGCGATTCTAGGGGCAGTATTTTCATTTTTGGAAAAAAAACGTTCCTGTTTTAAACGGGATATTTTGTCAGGAGAAGATGCTAGAATATGCATATAATTGACAGCTTTGGATGGAAAACACTAACGTTTCCAAAACTGTAAAGATATTGTCTGTGAGTATAACACAACTGATGTTGCAGGCGAAAGCCAGAGAAAAATCCAATCTGGAAGTGCCCCATATTTTGAAAGCGCTGCATGCCAATGAATCCCCATTGAGCTGTGAATGTGCTATGAACCAGCTTTCTACGTATTTCCCAAGGTGTCTACAGCATTGTGATGTAGTTTTACGCATTTATGTTGAAGAATACCCGTAGGGGGCTACATTGCGCAAGTGGTCACATGGTGCTCCCGGAGAAAATCTCGCGTAAAGTACAGACGTAGCCATTATTCCAATCGCTTCTACTGAGAAACCAATTGTCCCGATGGATATATTATCGAATAGATATTTGAAAAACACCTTGAGGATTGATTCTAAACAACATTTGCCATGTTTCTGTCGATATTATGGAGGTAATTTGGAATATTTTTTGGTGTTGTCGTGACCACAATTTCCTGTCGATTTCTCAGCCAAACATTAGGAACAAACTGAGCTATTTCACCTACAAAAATAATATTTTGGGAAAAAATGAACTTTGGCTCTCTACCTGGGAGTCTCATGAGTGAAAACATCTGAAGTTCATCAAAGGTAAATTTAATGTGATTGCGTTTCTGATTTTCGTGACAAGGTTGCCTGCTGCTAGCAAGGCATAATGCTATGCTAGGCTATCGATAAACTTACACAAATGCTTGTCTAGCTTTGGCTGTAAAGCATATTTTGAACATATGAGATGACAGGGTGATTAACAAAATGCTAAGCTGTGTTCCAATATATTTCACTTGTGATTTTCATGAATAGGAAGATTTTCTAGGAAGATTTATGTCCGTTGCGTTATGCTAATTAGTGTCCGATGATGACAACGGTCCCGTTCACGGGATGGGGTGTCAGTAGAGGTTAACATACCTCCAGCTGCTCTTAAATGCAAGTAAAACGAAATGCATGCTCTTCAACTGATCGCTGCCTGCACCCGCCCGTCTAGCATCACTACTCTGGACAGACGGTTCTGACTTAGAATATGTGGACAACTACAAATACCTAGGTGTCTGGTTAGACTGTAAACTCTCCTTCCAAACTCACATTCAGCATCTCCAATACAAAATTAAATCTAGAATCGGCTTCCTATTTCGTAACAAAGCATCCTTCCACACTCTACTCAGCAAATTTGATGTAGTCTATCACAGTGCCATCCGTTTTGTCACCAAAGCCCCATATACCACCCATCACTGCAACCTGTATGCTCTCGTTGGCTGGCCCTCACTTCATAATCGTCGCCAAACCCCACTGGCTCCAGGTCATCTATAAGTCTTTGCTAGGTAAAGTCCCGCCTTATCTCATATAACTGGTCACCATGGCAGCACCCACCCATAGCATGCGCTCCAGCAGGTATATTTCACTGGTCATCCCCAAAGCCAACTCCTCCTTTGGCCGCCTTTTCTTACAGTTCTCTGCTGCCAATGACTGGAAGAAATTGCAAAAATCACTGAAGCTGGAGTCTTATCTCTCCCTCGCTAACTTTAAGCATCAGCTGTCAGGGCAGCATACAGATCATTGCACCTGTACACAGCCCATCTGTAAATAGCCCACCCAACTACCTCATCCCTGTACTGTTATTTATTTTTTGCTCCTTTGCACCCCAGTATCTCTGCTTGGACGTTAATCTTCTGCACATCTATCACCAGTGTTTAATTGCTAAATTGTAATTATTTCACTACTATGGCCTATTTATTGCCTTACCTCCCTAATCTTACTACATTTGCAGAAACTGTATATATACTTTTATATTGTGTTATTGACTGTATGTTTGTTTATCCCATGTGTAACTCTGTGTTGTTGTTTGTGTCACACTGCTTTGCTTTATCTTGGCCAGGTCGCAGTTGTAAATGAGAACTTGTTCTCAACTGGCCTACCTGGTTAAATAAAGGTGTTCTCAACTGGCCTACCTGGTTAAATAAAGGTGTTCTCAACTGGCCTACCTGGTTAAATAAAGGTGTTCTCAACTGGTCTACCTGGTTAAATAAAGGTGAAAAAAAGATGGTGGTCTTGTCAAATTGCTGTCATGTACCTCCATTACAATCACTACCAGGTGGCATACACCACTAAACTGGTTAACTGTGAATCTTCAGGGCACAGTAAAAGTGGGTTCAAGGCCCTCTTCACTACTGGACCTCAAAGCTTGATTTAAATAATGCAAATTTGTTGGAGTGGATGAAGGAGATCAGCTACAATGTAGCGTTCTATCACACGCAAGCAAATATACAATTGTAATTGGTTGAGGCACATTGTGTGCAAGTATGGCACCAATGTGTCTGAGGTCTGTAACAACAACTATTTTACAATGGCAAAACAATTAGGCCATTTTTGCCTTCGAGAAGATTAAGCAACTGTATGCCTTCTGCAGCATTGATTACAACAAATTACTGCATCTTATGTGAATATCTCCCAGCACATGTATGTGCCAAATGTATCATGGGACCCATGCGCTATCCTGAAACCCCTTACTTCCATTTAAATAATACAAACAATCACTTGTTATCTTATAACCATTGAATAGGGGTCTGACTGCTCAGTGCCTAAAAGCTTCAGTTGTAACACATCCACAAAAGCAGCAACCTCCATTTCAAACTGACAGGCATGACTCTGATGCACTCTGATCTGGAACGAAAAGCCATCACTCTGCCTGTCTAGTTTTAATCAACAGATGTGGTCCCAGGAGAGAGCATGGCACTATGAGGACCAACAGACCAACACTCACCATTAAAGACAGACACAGGGTATGTCCAAAATGGCAACCTATACCCTATATAGTACACACTACTTCTGACCAGGGCCCATAGGGTGCAATTTCAGACACAGGACCAGAAGCACATCTGCATGACTCAGCCCTTCTGTGTTTGGTGTATTTGTCATTGTGCTGACATTCCACAGGGGATGGGAGAGTAAATCATTTAAGAAAAAGGGAGATAAACTCTGTTTTTCTTATCCATTGAATTATGTTTTGTTAGTCTTTTGTTAGGCTCTACGCCACATAAAAAAAAATGAATCAATGTCTTTGTTCCCAATTGGTCGCACGGAAATGGCACTCATTTATAACCAGTTTCATCTTCTTTTCATGAGATTATTCTCTTTGTTCAAGGTGTGCTGTCGAGTGCTTATCACTGAGCCTTTGTTGAACAGTTTTAGTAATTACAGATTAAATACTTTAAGCAGACCCTGAAAGAGTCTGAAATATTTGTGCTTTATCCTTCTAAAAGTCCATACTCTTCAGACGACACATACAGCTAAAATGGCTATGAATGACAATGATAATGGTATCAAAAGGAATATCCATATCAATAAGCGCACATGAAAATGAACATCTCTAGAGTCTATAATTAATCTGTGTTTTAAAAACAGCCACTTGTTTGTATCTTCTTCACTTAACACTTTCCATACCCTCTTATCTTACACCTGCTTTAGTAAAACTCTTTCATCAACTGCTGCTCTGCTCTCCATGCTATTCTTACTCTGGTATAACATTTCCAAGTATGTATTTTTTAACTATTAGACAAGCAACCCTGAAAAGATGATGGGCCTCCTCAGAAGAGCTGTCCTGCTTCCATAACATAAAATACCACATTTAAACCACAACCATACAGCTGCTGTCCCTTTGTTTCCCACGCTGAGCTGGGTTGAGCCATGATAAAGCCTGCTCTCTGCTCTGCGTCAGGGCCTGGCTGAGGCTCTCTTATTTCGGGGAAGCACTCTGATTCCTGGGCTGGAGAGGATGGAGGGAATGGAGGGGATGCCCATGTGTTATAACTCTATGATGGCCATCTCAACCCTAGATGACATTTTATGTCTTCTACTGGGAGGGAGGAAAGTATCCCAAACAACTATAAGATTCTGGTCATAAACACACTGATTGCTGGTATGTTTTTGGACAAACAAGACACTCTGGGCTAGAGGATCACCCAGCCTGAACCTCTCCAAGTTGCACACTTTTATGTCACATCCATTAAATCAACATCAATGATGCAGGGACTATAGGGTTGTTTGTCTCTTCCAATGTTTTTATTCAGGTTAATTGTTGTTTGGCTTCTAATGGAGGTAGATGGGAATCCATTTGGAAACAATGAAGGTAGGTTGCACACTTATATATATCAGGTTTTTATTATAGGTGCACAAGTCCATAAAACAAGATGATAATTGTATACAAACTTACAGCTCGAAGAGTTGCAGATTCTGGAAGAGTTGCCATGATAATGTGGTCAGAGGGTTCTTCGATAAGTTTCTGTAGAAGAGAGGGAGAGAGAAAACACATGATAAATGTGTTAGTGCTGGACTGTGTGGTCGAGGCTGATGAAGAAAACAGTATCTGAGAAAAGACAAAGCACAAATAAAACAAAGTGAAAAATCATCAGGGAATAAGTGGTGCTGGAGGGAACGGAGTAGCCCTGACAATCCAATAAAGACAGACTTGGTCATTTTCAAGACAACAAATTAAATAGAGACAGCGAGGACCTGAGGCCTTCAAATCCAATACAAAGAAGGTGGCTGAAAAGCAGATAAGGCATGTAATCACCAGAGCACCGCTCCAAGATGGTAAACCCTGAAATGGAAGTATTCTGTAGAGGGAGAGGGAGTGTCCCACAAAGGGATCTGTTTGTATTCTGCAGAGGGAGAGGGAGTGTCCCACAAAGGGATCTGTTGGTATTCTGTAGAGGGAGAGGGAGTGTCCCACAAAGGGATCTGTTTGTATTCTGCAGAGGGAGAGGGAGTGTCCCACAAAGGGATCTGTTTGTATTCTGCAGAGGGAGAGGGAGTGTCCCACAAAGGGATCTGTTTGTATTCTGCAGAGGGAGAGGGAGTGTCCCACAAAGGGATCTGTTGGTATTCTGTAGAGGGAGAGGGAGTGTCCCACAAAGGGATCTGTTTGTATTCTGCAGAGGGAGAGGGAGTGTCCCACCAAGGGATCTGTTTGTATTCTGTAGAGGGAGAGGGAGTGTCCCACAAAGGGATCTGTTTGTATTCTGCAGAGGGAGAGTGAGTGTCCCACAAAGTGATCTGTTTGTATTCTGCAGAGGGAGAGTGAGTGTCCCACAAAGGGATCTGTTTGTATTCTGCAGAGGGAGAGGGAGTGTCCCACAAAGGGATATGTTTGTATTCTGCAGAGGGAGAGTGTGTCCCACAAAGGGATCTGTTTGTATTCTGCAGAGGGAGAGGGAGTGTCCCACAAAGGGATCTGTTTGTATTCTGCAGAGGGAGAGGGAGTGTCCCACAAAGGTATCTGTTTGTATTCTGTAGAGGGAGAGGGAGTGTCCCACAAAGGGATATGTTTGTATTCTGCAGAGGGAGAATGTGTCCCACAAAGGGATCTGTTTGTATTCTGCAGAGGGAGAGGGAGTGTCCCACAAAGGGATCTGTTTGTATTCTGCAGAGGGAGAGGGAGTGTCCCACAAAGGGATCTGTTTGTATTCTGCAGAGGGAGAGTGAGTGTCCCACAAAGGGATCTGTTTGTATTCTGCAGAGGGAGAGGGAGTGTCCCACAACGGGATCTGTTTGTATTCTGCAGAGGGAGAGGGAGTGTCCCACAAAGGGATCTGTTTGTATTCTGCAGAGGGAGAGTGAGTGGCCCACCAGATGATCTGTTTGTATTCTGCAGAGGGAAAGGGCGAGGGAGTGGCCCACCAAATGATCTGTTTGTATTCTGCAGAGGGAGAGTGAGTGGCCCACCAAAGGATCTGTTTGTATTCTGCAGAGGGAGAGTGAGTGGCCCACCAAATGATCTGTTTGTATTCTGAAGAGGGAGAGTGAGTGGCCCACCAAAGGATCTGTTTGTATTCTGAAGAGGGAGAGTGAGTGGCCCACCAAAGGATCTGTTTGTATTCTGCAGAGGGAGAGTGAGTGGCCCACCAAAGGATCTGTTTGTATTCTGCAGAGGGAGAGTGAGTGGCCCACCAAAGGATCTGTTTGTATTCTGCAGAGGGAGAGTGAGTGGCCCACCAAAGTATCTGTTTGTATTCTGCAGAGGGAGAGTGAGTGGCCCACCAAAGGATCTGTTTGTATTCTGCAGAGGGAGCTTCAGCTGATAACCATGTATTTATTTTTAAAAAATTGTCATTTAACAGATGCTCTTATCCACAGCGACTTACAATTCAAAAATGTGTGAACTTACAGAAGTGAAAAATGATATGCTACAGCCTGACATACGAGGCTATGCTCAAGCACAACGCAATGATGTGAAAATATTGCACCATCAAACTAACACAGTGGGAAGCCCACTAGGGATCATTCACCCAAGCCCACTCGAACCCTTCTCTGTGAAGAGACAGTGAGCACCAGGGGCTGAATCACTAACAGTGGAGCATAACGAACAGCCCCTCATTATCAATATTCATTGAATACTTCATATACTTAATACCCTAACAATGCCCTGGTTAGATCCTAGCAGACCTGGCTGACAGATAATCAATGCATTCCACTGCATTCTTACCACTTGTCTGGCCCTGGGGACCGGGGGACTGCTGCCTAGCTGCCTGTCTGTCACTGACCTGACCCCTCTGCTGCTCTGCTCTGCAGCACCATGGACAGTGAGGGACTACAACACATACACCTCTCAGTAGTCTCTCTTTATAGGACCATTCATTGACAGTGCAAGACCTCTGAGACAACGCTGACCTTCCCTCAGTATACAGAACTATGGGTACAGGAGTATCTATCAGTGCTGTCCATAGTCCATATTGCTGTATAATATACAGTGCATACTCCTTACCTGCTCCTCTCTACTACAGGACCATGGACAGCTGCCATTGTCATACACAGCCCTAATATGCTCTTACTTCAGCACCATAGACAGTGAGATATATAGCAGCATAGGCAGTTCAGGCTAGTTTCACAAATAGAGATGAAATCATCCCACTTCACACTAAATCCAACCCTATCTGGGACCTGGCGGTAGGTAGAATAAGCTCAGTATCCGTCATTACGGGAAAGAAGCCGGCCTCAATTGGTCAGGCACAGGAGGCTCTTCAGCAGCCACTGTGACTAATTCAGCTAGAGGATACGGAGAGTCAAATTACCCAGCTGAGGGCTGGCTGCCTGTGCCCCACACTACAGCCCAATCCCCATCACACACACACACCTTCTCCCTGCAGTGGGTACTCATTCACTCCATTTCAAGGATTTAATATCACTGGGTTGCGGTAGACAGAGTCTGTACCATTTTCTATTTACCTCAATCATTGAGGGATACTGAATGAGAGCACCCTTTTAGGAGAAGGGGGTCAATTTCAGGTTAAGATATGGGAAATCTTTCCGTTAATACCATTCAATACCATTATTAGATATGTTATGGAATACTTGATCCATGTGTAGCCTATGTTTTTTATGTGCTTTATGGTTTGGTCTAACAGGAAAAAAGGTCTGTCCAGGTTAATTGCATCAAAATACTACAATCAGAATAGCACACAATCTTTCCTTACATTTCAGAGAGACATGCCTATGCTGCTTAATGTGCCTCCTTGGCTAGTCCTTCAGCTGGTGGTTGGGTGAATAGGGATCACGATACGCTAATACTACTAAACACTGCTATGCTGCTGCACATGCCTGTTTCCATGGCAAAGCAAAAGATTTGTGGCACGGTCTGATTTGATTTATATATTTATTTGTTATTGCCTTCTCTCCCCAAATCCACGGCGCTGTGTGGTGTACTGTCTTCTTTAGTAGAGGGAGGACCTGGGACCACCAGGGCATCTGACCTGGTATTACAGGAGCCGCATCGAGCCAAGTCTCCAGAGACAACTGTAACTAATCCCCAAGCTGCAGGAGTCAGGAGGACTGCAGCACCAAGACGCCAGGAGGACTCAGGATGTTGTTAGCTTCCTCCATAACACATTCCTGTGCACCCCTGGCCCCTGGCATTCTAATCACCTCATTAAATGGAAAATGAGATTATTAAAGCTGCATCCACAGGGACCAGTAGGGGCCGAGTGTTTTTTTCCTACATGTTATTATTCTTGGCACACAAAGGAGGAGTTCATCTGGACACTGTGTATTAGGATAGGGTTTCCCAAACTCGGTCCTGGGACCTGCCCTGGGTGCCTGTTTCGCCCCCCCCCCCTAACACTACACAGCTGATTTAAATAATCAAAGCTTGATGATGAGTTGGTTGTTTGAATAAGCTGTGCAGGGCTAGGGCAAAAACCAAAACATGGACCCAGGGCAGGCCCCAGGACCGAGTTTGGGAAACCCTGTATTAAGAGACCAGTGGTAAGAAAAGAACATGCAGCCAGAGCCAGCCCAGCCAGCAAAAATATTATGTCTGTCTGTCCCTCTGTCTGTCTGTCAAACCTCACCGTCCCCCTGAGGATGGCGAAACACTAATGAGAAATGGGAATTCTACAGACTGCACTGAGAAGGACAATTATAGACACTGGAATTAGATCCAAATCAAGAGTTCCATTCCAAAACGCTATGTATCCGATGTCAGATATTTTTACAAATTTGCTTTTATTGTTTAAAGAAATGACATGCAGCTTATAAAGGCTTCATAAACAAATCATCTATAAACAAATCAAATCCAATTTTATTTGTCACATACACATGGTTAGCAGATGTTAATGTGAGTGTAGCGAAATGCTTGTGCTTCTAGTTCCGACCATGCAGTAATATCTAACATGTAATCTAACAATTTCACAACAACTACCTTATACACACAAGTGTAAAGGAATGAAAAAGAATATGTACGTAAAAATATATGGAAGAGCGATGGCCGAACGGCATAGGCAAGATGCAGTAGATGGTATAGAGTACTGTTTATACATATGAGATGAGTAATGTAGGGTATGTAAACATTATATTAAGTGGCATTGTTTAAAGTGGCAAGTGATACATTTATTACATCCAAATTGTAATTACTAAGGTGGCTAGAGATGAGTCAGTATGTTGGCAACAGCCACTCAATATTAGTGATGGCTGTTTAACAGTCTGATGGCCTTGAGAAGCGTTTTTTCAGAATCTCGGTTCCCGCTTTGATGCACCTGTACTGACCTCACCTTCTGGATGATAGCAGGGTGAACAGGCAGTGGCTAGGGTGGTTGTTGTCCTTGACAATCTTTTTGGCCTTCCTGTGACATCGGGTGGTGTAGGTGTCCTGGAGGGCAGTGTTACGATCAACTAGGAGTGGTGGGTGGTATCAGGCGCAGAGAGCAGGGTTCAGTCTTTCTTTCAAATTTATTCCCCAGCGCAACACAACAGTCACGCCAACACACAGGGCGTATATAAGTTGCCAGTCCAAACAACAGGACAAAATAGTCCGGAGAATAAATGAACGAATAACTCACACCATTCAACACAGAGTAACACAAACACGCCCGCACAAATACCCAGCGGGCCTAGTGCCCTTAAATACCCTACAAACAAACCCTAATACAAAACAGGTGTACCCAATTACCCAATAACCCAAAACAAACGGAAAGGGAATCGATGGTAGCTAATAGGCCGGCGACGACGACCGCCGAGCACCGCCCGAACAGGAAAAGGCACCATCTTCGGCAAGGTTTGTGACAGGCAGGTAGTTTGCCCCCGGTGATGCGTTGTGCAGATCTCACTACCCTCTGGAGAGCCTTACGGTTGTGGATGGAGTAGTTGCCGTACCAGCCGGTGATACAGCCCAACAGGATGCTCTCGATTGTGCATCTGTAGAAGTTTGTGAGTGCTTGATGTGTATGCCGAGGAACATAAAATTTTCCACCTTCTCCACTACTGTCCCGTCGATGTGGATAGGGGGCTGCTCCCTCTGCGGTTTCCTGAAGTCCATGATAATCTCCTTTGTTTTGTTGACATTGAGTGTGAGGTTATTTACCTGACACAACATTCCGATGGCCCTCACCACCTGCCTCTAGGCTGTCTCGTCATTGTTGGTAATCAAGCCTACCACTGTAGTGTCGTCTGCAAACTTGATGATTGAGTTGGGGGCGTGCATGGCCACACAGTCATGGGTGAACAGAGTGTACAGGAGAGGGCTGAGAACGCATCCATGTGGGGCCCCAGTGATGAGGATCAGCGGGGTGGAGATGTTGTTTCCTACCCTCACCACCTGGGTGCGGCCCGTCAGGAAGTCCAGTACCCTGTTGCACAGGGCGGGGTCGAGACCCAGGGTCTCGAGCTTAATGACGAGTTTGGAGGGTACTATGGTGTTAAATGCTGAGCGGTAGTCGATGAACAGCATTCTTACATCGGTATTCCTCTTGTCCAGATAGGTTAGGGCAGTGTGCAGTGTGATTGCGATTGTGTCGTCTGTGGACCTATTGGGGCGGTAAGCAAATTGGAGTGGGTCTAGGGTGTCAGGTAGGGTGGAGGTGATATGGTTCTTGACTAGTCTCTCAAAGCACTTCATGATGACGGAAATGAGTGCTACGGGGAGATAGTAATTTAGCTCAGTTACCTTAGCTTTCTTGGGAACAGGAACAATGGTGTCCCTCTTGAAGCATGTGGGAGCAGCAGACTGGGATAAGATTGATTGAATATGTCCATAAACACACCAGCCAGCTGTTCTGCGCATGCTCTGAGGACCCGGCTACGGATACAGTCTGGGCCAGCAGCCTTGCGAGGGATAACACGTTTAAATGTTTTACTCACGTTGGCTGCAGTGAAGGAGAGTCCGCAGGTTTTGGTAGCAGGCCGTGTCGGTGGCACTGTATTGTCCTCAAAGCGAGCAAAGAAGTTGTTTAGTTTGTCTGGGAGCAAGACATCGTGGTCCGCGACGGGGCTGGTTTTCTTTTTGTAGTCCATGATTGACTGTAGACCCTGCCACATACCTCTCGTGTCTGAGCCGTTGAATTGCAACTCTACTTTGTCTCTATACTGACGCTTAGCTTGTTTGATAGCCTTGTGGAGGCAACAAATGTCATGCTTTAGAAAGGGTTCATAAATGTGGCATAACTGTGACATAACCACCAATGTCAAATGTGAAATAACCCACTATGTCAAATATGACATAAACCTGTGCCATATAAACGGTGGCATAAGCACAGCTTAATAAAGGCTTTATAAATCCTATTAAATTGAGGCTTCACAAAGCATTTATAACCCTGTCATGCATCTTGGTAGAACATTGCAATGCCAGTGTGTTCATTTGTCTGCCAGCTCAGGGACAAGCTACACTATTCACAACACTGTGTCATGTTCAATGTAATTCCATTGCTGGACTTTTTGAAACTTCATCTATTTATATTGTTTAAAAAATGACAAATAAAAGGAAATGAATGGTTTAAACATGTCTTTAGGGTTTATTTGTTTTAGCTGTTAGTGATAATTCCCTAAGTGTTAATACATTTAAAACATCATTCAGGCTTTATGTGTTATGAATGAACAAAGGTGTATGACCTCATAGTAAGTACAGCATCATTTGATATAAAGCATTTATGTATGTGTTATGATTGACCAAAGCCGTCTGACTTTAAAGTAAGTATGGCGTCATGCAATATAGAGTCTTTATGTATGTGTTATGAATGACCAAAGCCATCTGACTTTAAAGTAAGTATTACAGGATGCTACATAAAGTGTCAATAAATAGGTTATTAACATTCTGCTAATTTATGAAGGTTCTCTCATGGTCCACAGGTTACTGTAGGGTGTGTATTTAAATGGGTTGATGGACCTGCAATGCTTGCGTTTTTGTGTGTGTGTCACCCAGCCAAGATGATTTGGAGGGCAGGTATTTATTTTTGGTGCCCATGCTAGAGACCAGTGCTTGATGACCAGCTGTAACAATGGTGCCAACATTTTGTGGCTGATATTTCAGCACGGCAGTGGGGGAATGTGTCAAAGACCTGACTGGGCACTGCACCGCATGGAATGGCTCATTTTTGTTGTGTGTGTGTTGTCTACTGAGGAACAATTTCAATTTCCTGATGTTTGGGGGCTTTCATCAAGGTAAGTGTTTACTGGTGTAACGTTGTCCCCAGGCTATTGTATACACAGCACATATAAGCCTAGAATATCAACCATTCAAAGTTGGCCTTAGTGGGAGTGACCATAGAATTTTATAGGAGTGACCTCATTGAGTAAAGTACAGTATTAGTCACCAGTTTATGTCCTTTGCTAAAATACATTCCCTCTGGTCATTACTTGTTGACACAGTAACAAAGTAATTATGGCTAAACCCTGCCCATTTTCGCAATTGCTCTTCTTAAAATGTGATTTTAAACCTAATCCTAACTAACGAAGGCCAAGTTTGATGCATTGGTCCACCAGTCCTTCTGCACATTTTGGTGGAAGTGTGACTAACATGACTTCACTTTAGAGACTATGCCAACTTTCTGTCACGCCTGCTCCTTGGCGCTCGAAGGCGCCAAGCTCCCCAGCATTACGCACCCCTGCCACCATCATTACACACACCTGCCTTCCCCCGTCACACACATCAGCGATTATTGCACTCACCTGGACTCAATCACCCGTGTCATTACCTCCCCTATATCTGTCTGTTCCCAAGCTCTGTTCCCGGCTCCTGGATTAATGTTTGTTTGTCTTTGCATACCCGGTTCTGAAGCTGTCTCTGTCCTGTTTGATGTCTGTTCCATATTAAATGTTCTACTCCCCATAACTGCTTCTCTTCTCCAGCGTCGATGCTTACAGAATCCTGAAGCCATCAAACTAAGCATCGGGGAGTGCTGGCTTTCAGGTTGATGGTGACGCTGGGTCAATGGATTGTGCATGTGTGCCATTCAGAGGGTGAATGGGCAAGACCAAAAAATGGAAGTGTCTTTTTTATTTTTAACTAGGCAAGTCAGTTAAGAACAAATTCTTATTTACAATGATGGCCTACCCCGGCCAAACCCGCGCCACTCTATGGGACTCCCAATCATGGAACAGATGTGATGCAGCCTGAATTTGAACCAGGTACTGCAGTGACACCTCTTGCACTGAGATGCAGTGTCTTAGACCACTGTGTCACTCAGGAGCCCAGTATATGGCAGTAGGTGCCAGGCACACAGGTTTTTGTCAAGAACTGCTACACTGCTTTAAACCTCAACAACTTCCAGTGTGTATCAACAATGGTCCACCACCCAAGGCCATCCAGCCAACATTGTGTGGGAAGGATTGGAGCCAACTTGGCCAGTATCCTTCTGGAATGCTTTTGACACCTTGTAGAGTCCATGCCCCAACAAATTGAGGCTATTCTGAAGGCAAAAGGGGGGATGCAACTCAATATCAGGAAGGTGTTTTGAATACTCACTATATATACGCACCAATCGCGGAGAAATAAGTAATACTGCTAGGTTTTACACAGTCAAATGTAACAAATCCGTTTTTTAAAGAACTGTACAAATGATACATAATTTAAATCAGTACTTAATATATATATATATTAAAGTATATGAATGAAAAATCTGAGAACAAATATATTTTACACACTCATGAAGGTACCCAAAAACAATCATTTCTGATGAAAAAATACAAATGTGAAAAATGTGTGGATATAGCATTTGGAAATAAACTCTTCAAATATTCTGTCGTTTCTGTATGAAAGTGTGCTCATGAAAATGGCCTGTTGACAGAGGCTTTTATCTGGCTGCTAGACAACAGAGTGTTAGTAGTGATTAGTAAACGTTTTTGCAGTTGTTGACCTGCCCTTTGCAGCATCAAAAGATGATGCTCCCCAGTCTAACAGCCACCTTCCATCTGGGTAACAGTAATATACTGTAGCGATAATGGTATCACATGGGAATGGAACTATGATGTGAGCAGCCTTTCAGAGGGGAAAATAATAGATTCACATCATTAGTCTAAAAATGGAATACAATAACATAATATTTGTAGGAATCCTTATCTCTTGGGGAAGTTTAGCTCACAAATAATCCCTTTCAGATTGTCACACAGACAGAATCAATTACTGGGATGAGGAAGAGGAAAAGCAGGAGCCCAGAGTAAAATACATGTTGTTTAGACACAGTCTACCTTCTGCATGTGTATAGTAGGCATGCATGAGTATGTATAAGCATGTGAGCATGCATAGATATGTCTATTGACCATAGGAGCATGTAGGTATATTAAATGCAAGGCATCCAGACTGTCACTCTACAGTACGTGTGTCCTTGCGTGCAAGTGCCCGTGTCTGTAGTGTATATGTAATATTATAAACTGGATGGTTCGAGCACTGAAGGCTGACTATTTGACAGCCATGGTATATCAGACCGTATATACCGCGGGTATGAAAACACATTTATTTTTACTGCTCTAATTAAATTAGTAACCACTATATAATAGCAATAAGGCACCTCAGGGTTTTGTGATATATGGCCAGTATACCAAGGCTATTGGCTGTGTCGTTGCCAAGAACTGCCTTCTGCCGTAATATGTAGTCGATATACCACACCTCCTCGGGCCTTACTGCTTAATTATGTATAATGAGCCTGAGTGTGTTCTGTGTTACAATACATGGAGAGTGGTGAGTGAGTTGTGTGTGACGGGGGAGGGGGGGTGGAAGAGTGAAGGTGCCCGTTGAGGTGGGTGGATTATGAACCCTATTAACATAAAGAGGGAAGAATTATTACATCTTTTTGAAGCCTTCATTACCTCTTAACCAGGCATTGCACCCATAGCACATGGGAACTCTTTTTCTCCCCCTCTGTTCCGGTGCTCCTCAGCCAGTGTATTTTGTTAGGCTCATTGAATCAGAGCATTGATCATGAGAGAGATTAAGGAGAGAGCAGTCAAAGCCCCAGTGCAATTCATTCTCTGAACAAAATGAAGGTCAGGGGCGGACACTTCCTCTGTAAAGCCTTCCCAAGGTGCCTTGCAGGCCTGGGCATGGGATGCCCCTCGGTAGGTGAGGGAGGGAGATGGAAGATGGATAAATGCAACAATACCTCCCCCATTACTAAGACCTGCCTCCCCCTCACCAGGTCTGCCTCCCAACACCAACACACCACCACCTGTCCGCATGCAGGAATGGAAGTGTCCTTTTCAAAGGTCATTCTTCGTTCCAGTCATGAGAAATGTCAGCTAAAATTGGATTTGTGGAGAGAAGGCAATAACAAATAAATATATAAATCAAATCAGACATCAAATAGGACATGCAGCCTCACACACATAGGAACAGGCATGTCGTTACTTAAAGTGAGAAAGATAAATGTAGAAATGAATCATAGGAGAAGGTCAGAGGCTAAGCGGACAAAGCCTTGTGGTTCAGAGTCAATACGTTCCTTATGACATTTGATCATGTTCTTCACATGCCTTATAGAGCTCAGCAGGGTTTTTTAATTTTTTTTTATAGCAGGCGGGTAAATTTGCACTTGGCTCTGGAATTTATAACTTGTCAATTAACACAATTCAGAGGTGATTAAAATTGCCACAGTAGAGCTGCTGTATACTATGCATATCTTAAGGCGAGTAAATGTACATTGAGTGAGGGTGGAAAAGGTAAAAAGCTGATACTAATGATGTGTTTTTAATAAGGTATTATATTCATGATGTTCATAACATTCGCATATGTGTGTCATGATACTCCGCATAAAAAATAACCACAGAATGTTGATAGCAGTGAGTCCTCCTGATTGGCTCGAGCAGGAGTTTATGGGACACTGGGGCTACAGCCCCTCATCTATAATGCAGATGAAGAAGTCAACGGGAGGACCAGGGCCCATTGTTAATAACATGGCAATTAAACATAGCCTGCAGTCAGATACTCCACACAGTAGGACTCACTTTTATGCTTTTTTCTCTCAGTAGTCTGAAGCCAAAGGCAGTTCCTTAGATCTGCCGAGAGGGAAAGGACTGCTGATGTCAAAATTAGACCAGATAGAGCATCTCAGATGGCACATATTATTGTTTGTCACACAACAGGTGTGAGACCATAGCAGGTTAGCATGGGGTGATGTGGTCATAACTGACATGGACACACTGGGGCCGGTTGGCACCTTCAATGAGAAGCATCTTATTAATATTATGGTACCTGTGGGTGACAAACAGCCAAAAAACACTAACACAGAACATGATTAGGCAGCTCTAAAATGCGTAGATACTACCAAAAACAGACACATTACTAAAATGACAGGGTCATAATTATTTTTGCATTATAACATATATGGGGGTTTAAAAAGTGTTGTTGATGTATGAGACCAGTTTATTCCTACCTGTGAAAAGACCTCACAGATGGAAGATTACACCCCAGAGCCTCGTGTTATGATGGTTATATCTTTTAACAATATTCCCAGATGCCAGAAACTGCTGCAAATCAACTGAAAAAGTTGCTCAATACTTATTGAAATGATGAAAATCTGCAGAAGGGAAAGTATCTGACAGAAGTGAAAAGAGATTGATTCTATGCACTGAAAAACTCTGACTCAATTCAAACCCGCCTCGACAGAATATATAACTATATAACTTTTGTATAAGAAGAACACCAATCTCTTGAATCCCTGGACACATCCATTTATAATATCTCACAAGCATAATCAGAAAAACCACAGGGGGCTGCCTGTGACTATTGTTTCCTGCATCCGACTATCAATTTCTATCTGGCACACTTCCCATCGAAATGAAACATGAAAAGTTTTCTTCAAAACCTTAGGAGTCTCCTTGACACACATTTAACCACAATTAAATACGCTCATTACATCTCAAAGAAAAACAGTTTTCATCAAACACACAGATACTATACACCTGGGTATATAATTCTAACTCAAATAGAATGAAACCATACAAAAAGCCATGAAAGATAAGGGCAATTGCATATACAAGGACTCATGAACAATAGGGTTGAATATCTTCCCGGTATTGTTCTATGTCAAGAATAAATCACTTTTATCCCGGGTAACCCGGCATTTCCCTCCAAAGCCGGAAGTGTCATTAAAGAGCATATAAAGCATATAAATAGGCCTATGTCTGCATTTGAAAATTCAAGCCTGATGCTACCTGAGCCTGATGAGCCATACATTAAAGACATTTTATGAGCACAAGCCTAACAAGCCAAAAAAATCACAAATTATTGTGCCATTATCCAATACATACAGTGAGGGAAAAAAGTATTTGATCCCCTGCTGATTTTGTACTTTTGCCCACTGACTAAGAAACGATCCGTCTATAATTTTAATGGTACGTTTATTTTAACAGTGAGAAACAGAATAACAATAAAATAATCCAGAACAACGCATGTCAAAAATGTTATAAATTGATTTGCATTTTAATGAGGGAAATAAGTATTTGACCCCCCCTCAATCAGAAAGGTTTCTGGCTCCCAGGTGTCTTTTATACAGGTAACGAGCTGAGATTAGGAGCACACTCTTAAAGGGAGTGCTCCTAATCTCAGTCTGTTACCTGTAAAAAAGACACCTGTCCACAGAAGCAATCAATCAATCATATTCCAAACTCTCCACCATGGCCAAGACCAAAGAGCTCTCCAAGGATGTCAGGGACAAGGTTGTAGACCTACACAAGGCTGGAATGGACTACAAGACCATCGCCAAGCAGCTTGGTGAGAAGGTGACAGTTGGTGTGATTATTTGCAAATAGATGAAACACAAAAGAACTGTCAATCTCCCTCGGCCTGGGACTCCATGCAAGATCTCACCTTGTGGAGTTGCAATGATCATGAGAACGGTGAAGAAACAGCCCAGAACTACACGGGAGGATCTTGTCAATGATCTCAAGGCAGCTGGGACCATAGTCACCAAGAAAACAATTGGTAACACACTACGCCGTGAAGGACTGAAATCCTGCAGCGCATGGTCCCCCTGTTCAAGAAAGCACATATACATACCCGTCTGAAGTTTGCCAATGAACATCTGAATGATTCAGAGGACAACTGGGTGAAAGTGTTGTGGTTAGATGAGACAAAATGGGGCTCTTTGGCATCAACTGAACTCGCCGTGTTTGGAGGCGGAGGAAGGCTGCCTATGATCCCAAGAACACCATCCCCACCGTCAAACATGGAGGTGGAAACATTATGCTTTGGGGGTGTTTTTCTGCTAAGGGGACAGGACAACTTCACCTCATCAAAGGGACGATGGACGGGGCCATGTACCGTCAAATCTTGAATGAGAACCTCCTTCCCTCACCCAGGGCATTGAAAATGGGTCGTGGATGGGTATTCCAGCATGACAATGACACAAAACACACGGCCAAGGCAACAAAGGACTGGCTCAAGATGAAGCACCTGGCCTAGCCAGACTCCAGACCTTAATCTCGTAGAAAATCTGTGGAGGGAGCTGAAGGTTTGAGTTGCCAAACGTCAGCCTCGAAACCTTACTGACTTGGAGAAGATCTGCAAAGAGGAGTGGGACAAAATCCCTCCTGAGAAGTACTAAGTTATGTTTTGCAGAGGGGTGAAATACTTATTTCCCTCATTAAAATGCAAATCAATTTATAAAATTTTTGACATACGTTTTTCTGGATTTTTTTGTTGTTATTCTGTCTTTCACTGTTCAAATAAACCTACCATTAAAATTATAGACGGATCATTTCTTCGTCAGTGGGCAAACGTTGTCACGCCCTGACCTGTCCTTTTTATGTCTATTTTGGTTTGGTCAGGGCGTGAGTTGGGGTGGGCATTCTATGTTTTGTGTTCTATGTTTTCTATTTCTGTGTGTTTGGACAGGTGTGGTTCTCAATCAGAGGCTGCTCTCTATTGTTGTCTCTGATTGAGGACCATACTTAGGTAGCCTTTTCCCACCTGTGTTTTGTGGGTAGTTATTTTCTGTTTTGTGTGTCTGCACCAGAAAGAACTGTTTTGTTTGTGCCACTTTGTAATTTTTTGTTCTAGTGTTCAGTTTTATTAAAAATCATGAACACTTACCACGCAGCACTTTGGTCCACTTCTTCAAACAGCCGTTACAGAACTACCCACCACCAAAGGACCAAGCAGCATGGTGAAAGGGACTCCTGGACAGGTGAGCAGCGCTATCTGGAGTATGAGTCAACCTGGGAGGAGATAGAGAGGTGGTCGGTCGACCCAGGGAGAGTGCCGGAGCCCGCCTGGGATTCTCTGGAACAGTGCGAGGAGGGATACTGGAGGATGGAGTTGGCGACACGAAAAAAAAAATTGGGGGGGGGTGGCACATGGGGAGTGTGGCAGAGTCAGGTAGTAGACCTGAGCCAACTCCCTGTGCTTACCGTGTTGAGCATGGGACTGGTCAGGCCCTGTGCTATGGGGTGATGCTCAAGGTGTCGAGGCGAAGCATTCACAGGCTGGTGTGCTCGGTGCCAGCGTCCTGCATTTGTGGACGCCAGGTGGGAGCTGGCATCCAGCCAGAACAGGTGGGGCCAGCTCTGCGCTCGAGACCACCAGTGTGCCTCCACGGCCCAGTGTATCCGGTGCCTTGGCCAAGGAAGAGGCCTCCTTGATGTCTCCCAAGCCTGGTGAGTCCTGTGCCTGCTCCTAGAGCCAGGTCTCCTGTGTGTCTCCACCGGCCTGGTGAGTCCTGTGCCGGCTTCCTGTCCGGAGCTGCCAGAGTCGGCCTCCTGTCCGGAGCTGCCAGAGTCGGCCTCCTGTCCGGAGCTGCCAGAATCATGAACACTTACCACGCTGCGCTTTGGTCCACTTCTTCAAACAGCAGTTACAAACGTACAAAATCAGCAGGGGATCAAATACTTTTTTCCCTCACTGTATACAGTTGAAGTTGGAAGTTTAAATACACGTTAGCCAAATACATTTAAACTCAGTTTTTCACAATTCCTGACATTTAATCATAGTACAAAAAAAATCCCCGTCTTAGGTCAGTTAGGATCACCACTTTATTTTAAGAATGTGAAATGTCAGAATAATAGTAGAGATAAGTTGGGTGAATTTTAGACCATTCCTCCTGACAGAGCTGGTGTAACTGAGTCAGGTTTGTTGGCCTCCTTGCTCGCACACACTTTTTCAGTTCTGCCCATTTTCTATGGGATTGAGGTCAGGGCTATGTGATGGCCACTCCAATACCTTGACTTTGTTGTCCCTCAGCCATTTTCCCACAACTTTAGAAGTATGCTTGGGGTCAATATCTATTTGGAAGACTCATTTGCGACCAAGCTTTAACTTTCTGACTGATGTCTTGATGTTGCTTCAATATATCCACATAATTTTCCCGCCTCATGATGCCATCTATTTTGTGAAGTGCACCAGCACCAGCACCTCCTGCAGCAAAGCATCCCCACAACATGATGCTGCCACCACCGTGCTATTAGCCTATCATAAGCTTCTCGGTGAAACACAATATGTTACAGTTTTTAATGTCCTGTTGGTAGGGTAATCTTATTAGTTGGTCATCAATTTTATTTTCCAAATATTGCACGTTAGCAATGAGAATGGAATGCATTTTGAGTTTGCTCGCTCGCCTCCGAATTCTCAGAAGGATCCCCGATCTGCGTCCTCTTTTCCAGTGTCTTTTCTTCATGTCCAGAAGCTTTTCTGATGTCCAGAAGTTATTTTCGGTCATAAGAGATGGTAGCAGCAACATCATGTACACAATAAGTAAAAAAATAACAAAATTGCACAATTGGTTGGGAGAATGTAAAATGTCAGCCATGTTCTTCAGCGCCATCTTCAGTCTAGAGGCCAGCGGAGCACAGGTGCATGCATATTGTGCTATAGACAAAGGATAGTTATAAGCTTATTATGCATAACCCATCCTTCATTAGCTAAATACACTATATACTGTATACCAAAGTATGTGGACACCCCTTCAATTGAGTGGATTCGGCTATTTCAGCCAGACAAGTTGCTGACAAGTGTATAACATGGAGCACACAGCCATGCAATCTCTATAGACAAACATTGGCAGTAGAATGGCCTTACTGAAGAACTAGGTGACTTTCAAAGTGGCATCATCACCTTTTCAACAAGTCAGTTCGTCAAAATTCTGCCCTGCTGGAGCTGCCCCGGTCAACTGTATGTGCTGTTATTGTAAGTGGAAACATCTGTAACGAGTGCGCTGAGAGTCGGGAAGCAAGTTCAGGGAGTGAGTGTTTTAATAAATAAATGGAACAATAAACACGCACCAACATGAAAACAGAGGCAATAACACCTGAGGAAAGAACCAAGGGGAGTGACAGATATAGGGACGATAATCAAGGAGGGGATGGAGTGTCATGTGTGTCATGAGGCGCCGGTACGTGAGACGATGGTGACAGGTGTGCGGTATAATCAGCAGCCTGATGACCTAGAGGCCGGAGAGGGAGTATACGTGACAGTACCCCCTCCCCGACGCGTGGCCCCAGCCACAGGACGCCATCAAAGGGGACGAACCCGGGGATCAGGAGTGGACCCCTCACCCCTGTTGATGTGCGAGAACAGCTGTCACGCCAGCTGAGGCATGGGAACCTATCGAGTCAGCTGGGGTGCAGGAACCTGACAGATCGGTTGAGGCAGGGGAACCTGGCGATCTGGCTGAGGCATGAGAATCTGATGAGCTGGTGGAAGCAAAGGAGCCTGGCGAGCCAGCGGAGGCATGAAAGCCTGACTAGCCAGCCGAGGCAGGGGAGCCTGGCGATCCGGCTAAGGCATGAAAGCCCAACGAGTCGGCTGAGGCAGGGGAGCCTGGTGATCCGGCTGAGGCATGAAAGCCTGACGAGCCAGCTGAGGCAGGGGAGCCTGGCGATCTGGTTGAGGTATGAAAGCATGTTGCAGTTCCCGGAGTCAACGTTATTACTCTGACACAAAAAATAACATAAAAAAACACTCCCTGATGCTTCCCTTAGGTGAGGTGTTATTCTGTAACAAGTGCGCTGAGAGTCAGGAAGCAAGTTCAGGGAGTGAGTGTTTTAATAAATAAATGAAACAATAAACACGCAACACTAACAACACACCGACATGAAACAATAACACCTGAGGAAAGAACCAATGGGAGTGACAGATATAGGGAAAATAATCAAGGAGGTGATGGAGTCCAGGTGAGTGTCATGAAGCGCAGGTGCGCGAGACAGCAGCCAGATGACTTAGAGGGAGTATACATGACAATGTCTAAGAGCAACAACAGCTCAGCAGAAAAGTGGTAGGCCACACAAATTCACAGAACGGGACCGCCGAGTGCTGTAGCGCTTAAAAATCATCTGTCCTCGGGTTGCAACACTCACTACTGAGTTCCAAACTGCCTCTGGAAGCAACGTCAGCACAAGAACTGTTCGTCAGAAGCTTCATGAAAAGCCTAAGATCCACATGCCCAATGCGAAGCGTTGGCCTGCCATTCGTATCTGGAGCAGTGGAAACACGTTCTCTGGGGGGATGAATCACGCTTCACCATCTGGCTTCACCATCTTCACCGATAGACGAATCTGGGTTTGGCAGATGCCAGGAGAATGCTACCTGCCCCAATGCATAGTGCCAACTGTAAAGTTTGGTGGAGGAGGAATAATGGTCTGGGGCTGTTGTTCATGGTTTGGGCTAGGCCCCTTGGTTCCAGGGAAGGGAAATCTTACCGCTACAGCATACAATGACATTCTACACGATTCTATGCTTCCAACTTCATGGCAACAGTTTGGGGAAGGCCCTATCCAGTTTCAGCATGATAATGCACCTGTTTACAAAGCGATGTCCATTAAAAAATGATTTGTCGAGATCGATGTGGAAAAACTTGACTGCCCTGCACAGAGCCCTCACCTCAACTCCATCGAACACCTTTGGGATGAATTGTAACGCCGACTACAAGCCTCGCCCAACATAAGTGCCCGACCTCACTAATGCTCTTGTGGCTGAATGGAAGCAAGTCGCAGAGTGAAGAGTGGAAGCTGTTATAGCAGCAATGGGGAGGACCAACTCCATATTAAGGCTGTAGAGAAGCCAGATATAGACATCGCATATAATTTAATAGTTCCATTTCACGCCATGCTGTTCATATAAATCATTTAATATAATTTACTGGTTTCTCGCAGTTATTTATCCCGGGAAAGGGGACTGGTTTTGGGCAGTAAATCTTAATAACTGTGTTCCCGCCATTTAACCTTAATGAGCACCAATGTGAATTTCATTTTACTAGGCAAGTCAGTAAAGAACAAATTCTTACTTACAATGACAGCCTAGAAACAGCAGGTTAACTGCCTTGTTCAGGGGTAGAACGACAGATTTTTACCTTGTCAGCTCGGGGATTTGATCTAGCAACCTTTCGGTTATTTGCCCAACGCACGACCCACTAGGCTACATGCAACCCAATAAGTGCATGTCAAATTGGGTGTCAAAAGCTAAAAGTCTATTTTTTTTAAATAAAAGAAATTACATTTTGCATCCTAAAACATAGGAATAAGCAAAGGCTTTGATTTCTAGTAAAACAAATAGAAAATTAGTTTAAGAAACATTGCCTTGTGCCTTTTAATTCTGTTTTCAAAAACCCACATAGCTTTAACCCTGAAAATAGTAGATTTGGGCACTGATAAATGGCTAAATTGGACATTGAAAAGTAGTTGAAATTTGACCCAATCATAGACTTCAATGTTTCACAAGTTTGGACAGCACAGTACTACACAGTACAATACTATACAGAAGAATATAGTTCAGCATTATACAGTAGAGCACACTAGAATAGAGTACAGTATAATGTAATTACTTGTTCTCTACTCTGTTGTACATTTTATTTTATTTTTACTGTACTGCCAGATGTAAATCCACTACACCTACTGTAGTTCAATAACCAACATAGATTTTTTTCAAACTGAAGGTGTCATGTCATAGCTGACACTCCAATCTTTCTGCAGACATCACTGAATCTTAATTCGGATATTTTTGGAAAACTTGCCTAGAAGCAAGCATGAAAGACATTTAGCCCGTCTGGTAGGCTCGGGTCACTGGGCAGCTCGCAGCTGAGTTTCCCTTTGTAGTCCACAATAGTTTGCAAGCCCTGTCACATCAGACAAGCGTGATCGCATAAAAAACAGAGGGAGATATTACCGTAATTCTGTTTCCAAACTTTGCATCTATACATTTCTTCCAGTAAATGTGTCTTTCTGTCTAAATTGTTCATAGTAAACCTTGTGCACAGAGTTGTATGGTTTGTTAAACTTTGAAATTTGTGGTTTTTGTTTGGCATAGATTTTAAAGAGAAAAATCAGAATCAAAGTGTAATTCCATGACCATGGAATTGGCCATACATAAAGCCATGAGACTAGATGCCAATGATTATTTGAAAACCATAACAGAAACAAACATTCATCAATTACCACCTCAAGGTCACATTTCCCAGGCGTACCTCTAGCCTCTACCCAGTCACTCTGGTTAGCTATTCAAATGCCTGATCTCTGCAAAGTGTCGCTCCATTTACTGTGTTAATATTGCTTTATGCGTATGGTTATACCTGTCTGCCTCATACATCTATCAGTATGTCTTGGATTCTCAACTGTCCTATACTGAGGTTACGCTTTAAATATAAACTCAGCTATTGCCTCTTAAACTGCTGCCCTGCTCACCCCAGAAAATATACAATTAATGAGAAAGTGTAACATTGGGGACAGTTCAGATGATCTAAGACCTGAATTTAAAGATACTGTTAGTGCTGAACTATTAACCGAAAGTTATTTTCCGGTTTTAAACAACTAATTGACCGACATTGGTTCTATAACTTGAATTGCATTTTGTTCTTTTTTTTCTTCTTCTGTGAGCTTAATGCCCAGTTTCTGTAGAGATACAGTGGTTAGCTGAGGTTCATAGATTGGTATGAATATTAGTTCAGAACCTAACATTTTAGGGTCCATACACAGATCGGCTACATACTGTAGCTAGCTACACATCCATAGGCATACAGTTATTTTTATCTTCCACTACACATTAAGCAAGTAAATAGTTAGCTAGCTATGTTACTTCAGCTGCATTGCAAGGCAAGCTTACACATTTGTACATTCAATTTGCAGTAAATGCTTTAGCTAGCTAGATTCTTTACATCCACTGTTTCACAAGACAACAGCCTGGTTTGCTAGTTCTCAATAGTCCCTAAAACATTAAACACAAATTACAAATTAATTATCCTGTCATAACACTAGCTAGCTAGCTGGCTAATGTTAGCTAGTCAGATAACTTGCTAAATAGCGATTTTTGTAAAGTAACTTTATGACAACAAAATATGCACAAATGTTTGTCTCTACATTAACTAACATAGTCCTCTCAATTGTACATTTTTTGCTTGATTCCTTATGATGTTATAACTGCTTACATTTGGTCCCACCGTAATGTTTTGTCAGCCATCTTCACCCAGGGACAGGTGGCTCTCGTCAAATTCGTCATTGGAACCACTCAATATGATTTGTCATATAAAAACCGTGGGACCCAAATGCATAATGAGTGGTCTAACTCCCCCTTGTGGTGGTCTGGAGCAATGAAGCAGTGACGCTGGGTAAATCTAAGTCCCGAGGTGCAAGCTCGCAACTTTTAAAGGAGGAATCACTGTAAATCAGATCAAGCCTGAACTGTGCGATGTAGTAGGGAGTTGTAGTTTCCAACAAGCCAATACTCTACATAGTTTAGTACAGAAAACATGCTAATTAACCACAATGACCATAATCCATTGCACACCTGCCTACTTGTCCTGTCTGTGTGGAGCACTGAGCTGTAATGAGAACAGTGTGGAATGAAGACTGAGAGAAGAGATAAAGCAGTTGCTTCATGAGGTATCTCCACCTGAAAATACATGATCTAAGTGATTGATAGTTGGTATTCAGCAGTCATTATTGTATGCCTTATTTACTTTTTCACTAAAATAATGATTTTGTCAGACAGCATAAGCCCCAGCCCTATAGAGATGAGATGATGACTTGAATTCATAAAGTCATAAAATAAAACAATTATTGTATTAAAGTAAAGAAATGTGAATAAATGATTTTTAATAAGTAAAGGAGTCACTACCATTATAATGTGTTTATTCATTGTTTTATTCTGTGTTCACTCAACCCACATAATGCAGTGCATTATAAAATAAATAATAATAATTGAAAACCGTGATTCTATTTTCATAATTGAACTGAAACTGAACTGACCTTAAAAAGTACTAATCACTCAACACTAGATATTGTTTCTCAGTATCTTTGCTTTCCTAATGTATTTATTGGCTGCATACAAGCAATGGGGGAGATTTTTGTTGTTTTCTAAGATGATTTTGTTGCGTTATGTAATCAAGAACGCAAGGCACAAAATCATTTCCCAAAACATTATCATCACAACAACTGAACCATCCAACTGTGATAAGAATGGAGATAGCAAGATAGTGTTTTTGACCCGAGGTATCATCAAATGCATTAGGTGCTTTTTGAATTGCAGTTCTTATTCCTTCACGTTACACTTAGATCACCACTTCAGCTCTTAGCAGAATGCTTATTGTTCCTTTCCTTTAGATTCTAATAGTTAAGGTTTTCTGCATCCTTACAGATGGTCATATAGGGTCTTGTCGTGACCTAGGACAAACCATTAATTTCATTAATGTTATTTATTAAGCCATGGTTGTCATGCCCTGACCTGAGTATTCTTTGTTTTCTTTATATATTTTGGTTAGGTCAGGGTGTGACGAGAGTGGTATGTGTGTTTTTGTCTCATCTAGGGTTTTGCACTGTCTAGGGTTTTTGTAGGTTTATGGGGTTGTTTACCATCTAGGTGTTTATGTAGGTCTATGGTTGCCTAGATTGGTTCTCAATTAGAGGCAGGTGTTTATCCTTGTCTCTGATTGGGAACCATATCTAGGCAGCCATCTTCTTTGGGTATTTCGTGGGTTATTATCTATGTTATGTTGCACGTTAGCGCAGTGTTTCGGTAGCGGTCACGATCATTTTGTTTAAGTGTTCTTTTTGTTCTTCCTTCAATAAAGAAGAATGTATTCTAACCACGCTGAGCTTTGGTCTACTCCATACGGCGATCGTGACAATGGTAGTCCACTCAATAACAATTTGCGATATTTTCCAGGAAGTCCTGAATTAAACTTTAAGATTGAGACCCACTATACAGTATGTGTTGATCATAGCTTCTCTGTCCATGTTGAATTTGAAGGCTTCTATATGAAGCCCATTGAAGGCTGCTTTGACAATGGAGCTGTAATAAATGAGCATAGGAGATTGGTGGCACCTTAACGGGGGAGGGTAGCTCGTGGCAATGGTTGGAAAATAATCAGTGGAATGGTATGAAATACATCAAACACATGGTTTCCATGTGTTTAATACCATTCCATTGGCTCCGTTCCAGCCATTATTATGGTCAAGAAGGCCGTCGTTCCCTCGGGAGCTTCCAAATGAAATGTAAATGAAAATGAACCATTATGGCAGGGCTCTCACACACAAATGAACATATATGTAGTGGGTGTAGGTATTTATATACATGTAGTGGGTGTAGGGAGGTACATACATGTAGTGGGTGTAGATAGGTATACACATGTAGTGGTTGTAGGTAGGTATACACATGTAGTCGGTGTAGGTGGGTGTAGATAGGTATACACATGTAGTGGGTGTAGGGAGGTATATACATGTAGTGGTTGTAGGTAGGTATACACATGTAGTCGGTGTAGGTATGTATGTACATGTAGTGGGTGTAGGTGGGTGTATAAATGTAGGTGTTTATGTCTGAGAGAGAATGATATTCAACAGTCCTCTTGCACTTCACACTGAATAATGCCATTGGAATGAAAACATGTGTGTTCCTCTTACTGACTGATTGTCCCCTTAACATCCTTTGTAAACAGCATAATCTAGCATTGGGTCTAGTTTAAATGTGTAGGGCTGTCAGCACTGTCTGATGAGCAGCTGTCAACATCCTTTACTAGCGCCTTTGAGCCAAAGAAACGATGGCAGGCGGTTTCCATCATCCTGACTGTTTAATTATTTACTGCCCAGTGCCCTGATAGTGGAGTTCCCAGAGGGCCAAAGCTGTGCTTTTATATGGAGCAGCCCTGTTCTGTCCCAACCCTCCCCAGAGAGACCAAAAGCACTGTGCTCTCAGGTCACTCAGGGCATCACACAGATTAATACCCCACTGTCTTTGAAGAAGAAACACCAAAAATAAAACAATGTATCCTTCGCCTCCTCCCTCATTCGCTCGCTTCCTCACCCATGTTTCCCAGCATACAGTGTGATTCTGTGAAGGTGACTGTCACCCATCACCAGTGTCCTTCCTGTCTTCTTGGAAGACCATGAACCATGGGACACGTGAAAAGAAAAAAGATGCCTTGACTTTGCTCAGAGGGGAGGTATTAATCAGACCAAATATGTATTACTTCGCCTGCATTCTCTTTTGATTACTCATTTAGTCGTTGTGACGTGGCTCCCAGGCAAAACAATGGAGCTGGAGACATAGCTGTTTGTACCGGCACCGGGTTCAGGCAGTGCTCCTGGTCTGCACACTAATTGTCTCATTAATGATCGCGGTGCTGCTATTGCCTCACTTCATGGACCTACATATTTTACTATATTCTACCAGGAGAAGGGACACAAAATGAAAACCCATTTTAGCTTTCGCAGCACTATGGTCATGTAAATGTTAACTTCTTATGGCTGGGGGGGGGCAGTAATGAGTAGCTTGGATGAATAAGTAAACGGCCTGCTCCTCAGTCTCAGTTGCTAATATGTGCATATTATTGTTAGTATTGGATATAACACACTCTAAAGTTTCTAAAACTGTTTGAATGATGTCTGTGAGTATAACAGAACTCATATGGCAGGCAAAATCCTGAGGAGAAATCAAAGCAAGAAGTGAGAAATCTGAGCTTTGTATGTATTCACCAGAGTCCCCACTGAAATCCCCTTGAGATATTAATGATGTTGCACTGCCTAGGGGTTTCACTAGATGTCAACCATTCATAGCACTTTGAATGAGACTTCTACGGTGTTGTGGGAGTGAATGAGAGCAGAATCTATCAGGTGTCTGGCAGTCAGCCATTTTCTGATCACGTGTATTCCTCATGGTATCCTCTTGCGTTCCATTGCTCATGAAGACACGAAGGAATACTCCGGTTGGAACTATTGAAGCTATATGTTAAAAACATCCTAATGATTGATTCTGTACTTAGTTTGAAATGTTTCTTTGACCTGTAATATAACATTTTTAAGTTTTGGTCCGATGTAACGCTGACCAGAATGAGCGTTTGGAAATGTATACAAAAGAAGGTATTTGAACATAAATAACGGACATTATCAAACAAAACAAACATTTATTGTGGACCTGGGATTCCTGGAGTGCTTTCTGATGTAGATCATCAAAGGTAAGGGAATATTTATCATGTAATTTCTTGTTTATGTTGACGCCATCATTGCGGCTATTGTGACGTTTACTTCTGAGCGCCGTCTCAGATTATTGCATGCGCTTTTTTCCCGTAATTCTTTTTTGAAATCTGACACAGCGGTTGCAATCCCGGATCCGGGAGAATTGTCATCGACTGACACTAATTAGCATAACTACTGCAATGCTCTATTTTCCGGCTACCCGGATAAAGCACTAAATAAACTTCAGTTAGTGCTAAATACGGCCGCTAGAATCCTGACTAGAACCAAAAAATTTGATCATATTACTCCAGTGTTAGCCTCTCTACACTGGCTTCCTGTCAAATCAAGGGCTGATTTCAAGGTTTTACTGCTAACCTACAAAGCATTACATGGGCTTGCTCCTACCTACCTCTCTGATTTGGTCCTGCCGTACATACCTACACGTACGCTACGGTCACAAGATGCAGGCCTCCTAATTGTCCCTAGAATTTCTAAGCAAACAGCTGGAGGCAGGGCATTCTCCTATAGAGCTCCATTTTTATGGAACGGTCTGCCTACCCATGTCAGAGACGCAAACTCGGTCTCAACCTTTAAGTCTTTACTGAAGACTCATCTCTTCAGTGGGTCATATGATTGAGTGTAGTCTGGCCCAGGAGTGGGAAGGTGAACGGAAAGGCTCTGGAGCAACGAACCGCCCTTGCTGTCTCTGCCTGGCCGGTTCCCCTCTTTCCACTGGGATTCTCTGCCTCTAACCCTGTTACGGGGGCTGAGTCACTGGCTTGCTGGGGCTCTCTCATGCTGTCCCTGGGGGGGTGCGTCACCTGGGTGGGTTGATTCACTGTTGTGGTCAGCCTGTCTGGGTTGGCGCTCCCCCTTGGGTTGTGCCGTGGCGGAGATCTTTGTGGGCTATACTCGGCCTTGTCTCAGGATGGTAAGTTGGTGGTTGAAGATATCCCTCTAGTGGTGTGGGGGCTGTGCTTTGGCAAAGTGGGTGGGGTTATATCCTTCCTGTTTGGCCCTGTCCGGGGGTGTCCTCGGATGGGGCCACAGTGGCTCCTGACCCCTCCTGTCTCAGCCTCCAGTATTTATGCTCCAGTAGTGTATGTGTCGGGGGGCTAGGGTCAGTTTGTTATATCTGGAGTACTTCTCCTGTCCTATTCGGTGTCCTGTGTGAATCTAAGTGTGTGTTCTCTAATTCTCTCCTTCTCTCTTTCTTTCTCTCTCTCGGAGGACCTGAGCCCTAGGACCATGCCCCAGGACTACCTGACATGATGACTCCTTGCTGTCCACCTGGCCATGCTGCTGCTCCAGTTTCAACTGTTCTGCCTTACTATTATTCAACCATGCTGGTCATTTATGAACATTTGAACATATTGGCCACGTTCTGTTATAATCTCCACCCGGCACAGCCAGAAGAGGACTGGCCACCCCACATATGCTCTCTCTAATTCTCTCTTTCTTTCTTTCTCTCTCTCGGAGGACCTGAGCCCTAGGACCGTGCCCCAGGACTACCTGACATGATGGCTACTTGCTGTCTCCAGTCCACCTGACTGTGCTGCTGCTCCAGTTTAAACTGTTCTGCCTTATTATTATTCGACCATGCTGGTCATTTATGAACATTTGAACATCTTGGTCATGTTCTGTTATAATCTCTACAAGGCACAGCCAGAAGAGGACTGGCCACCCCACATAGCCTGGTTCCTCTCTAGGTTTCTTCCTAGGTTTTGGCCTTTCTAGGGAGTTTTTCCCAGCCACCGTGCTTTTACACCTGCATTTTTGCTGTTTGGGGTTTTAGGCTGGGTTTCTGTACAGCACTTTGAGATATCAGCTGATGTACGAAGGGCTATATAAATAAATTTGATTTGATTTGATTTGATAACACAACGGACAAAAAATATTGTGTGAAGTGAAATATATTGAAACACAGCTTCGCCTTTTGTTAATCACCCTGTCATCTCAGATTTTGAAATTATACTTGTGTAAGTTTATCGATAGCCTAGCATAGCATTACGCCTAGCTAGCAGCAGGCAACCTGGTCACGAAAATAAGAAAAGCAATCAAATTAAATTGTTTACCGTTGATGAGCTTCCAATGTTTTCACTCATGAGACTCCCAGTTAGATAGCAAATGTTCTTTTTTCCAAAAATATTATTTTTGTAGCCGAAATAACTCCTTTAGTTCTTCATGTTTGGCTGAGGATTCGACCGGAAATTGCGGTCACGACAACGGCGAAAAATATTCCAAATTAGCTCCATAATATCAACAGAAACATTGCAAACGTTGTTTATAATCAATCTTCAAAGTGTTTTTCAAATATCTATTCGATAATATATCAACCGGGACAGGTGGTTTCTTAGTAGGAAAGAGAGAAACAATGGCCGCATTTGTCTTTTACGCACAAAACACTCTGAGAGCCTCCAGCTGACCACTGATGCAATGTTGACGTTCAGGCTCATTTTTTAAAAATAAAAGCCTGAAACTATGTATTGTGACACTAGACGCATTAGGGAATCCATAGAAAAAGGAATCTGGTTGATATCTCATTCACTGCTCAATAGGGACGCATAGGAACGCAGAGCTTTCTAAATAAGAGTCCCTTCCTTATTGGATTTGTCTCAGGCTTTCGCCTGCAATATCAGTTCTGTTATACTCACAGACAATATTTGTACAGTTTTGGAAACTTTAGAGTGTTTTCTATCCTAAGCTATCAATTATATGCATATTCTAGCATCTTGTCCTGACAAAATAGCCGTTTACTTTGGGAATGTTATTTTTCCAAAAATGAAAATAGTGCCCCCTAGATTCAACAGGTTAAGGAGAGGTATATCTATAATTCCATGTGTATAACTTGTATTATCATCTACATTTATGATGAGTATTTATGTTGAATGATGTGGCTATGCAAAATAACTGGATGTTTTTGGAACTAGTGAATGTAACGCGCCAATGTAAACTCCTATTTTGATAAATTTGAACTTTATCAAACAAAACATACATGTGATGTGTAACATGAAGTCCTATGAGTGTCATCTGATGAAGATGATCAAAGGTTATGTTTTTATCTCTATTTGTGGTTTTTGTGACTGGCTGGAAAATCTTTGGTGTTTTTGGTGTTTTTCTGTGGCTATGTGGTGACCTAACATAATACTTTGTGGTGCTTTTGCTGTAAAGCATATTTGAAATCAGTCACTGTGGTGGGATTAACAACAAGATTAGCTTTAAAATGGTGTGAGATACATGTATGTTTGAGGAATTTTATTTATGAGATTTTTTATGTTTTGAAATTGGTGGCCTGCACTTTCACTGGCTGTTGTCATATCGCTCCCGTTAACGGGATTGCAGCCATAACAAGTTTTAAAGGGCTGTAGTTAGCAACGGAGTCTCGTGGTACTTGAATAAAGAGGTTTTCTACAAAGGTGGGCTAATTCAATTATATTCATACATGCTTTCATGTTGCCTTTTTTGTCACTTTCAACTCCTGGTGGTGACATGGTGTTTCAAAAAACTGACACAGGCGAGTCAAAAAGTGAAATGACATGGCAAAAGAATGACAATAATTCAATCATCAACATGCACACATAGAGGCTGCATGCCCATAGCCCCTTCAAATTTGTCCCCATTTTTTTTGGGGGGGGGGGGTTTAAGTTAATTACTAACGTTAATTGTTAAGTCAAGTTGTATGATAATTTATTAAAAGCTCTGTCAGAGGTATTATGCAGAGGGGGCACACTGACTGGAACAGGCAAAGAGAACCATACCTTATTCTCCCTAGTAAGTGGTTCCTTTCAAGGTGCACCACAGCGCAATGATATGCTCGGCAGGACGCTAGATACTCTAGTGCATGCAGACAGTATCATCAGTGGAGAAGGAGAGAGAGTGTCGACACATGCAGCGTTTTATTTTTTATTTTAGCTGCCGGTGATGGGCAGGACTCAAAGGAGTTAGGTTTGTAAATTAATTTGATCAAGCCATGTAGCATAATGATTCCTTCTTGATGAATAAAAGAAAAATAGAATGTTTTAGTAGCCACCTAGCAATTTTATGAAGTTGGCTTTAGCTGGCCAGCTAGATAGATAACCAATCTCCTAACCGCATAACTAGCTACAAAACCAAACCAGGCAAGAACTACATTTTGAGTTAGCCTGACGACTCACACTAAATTGTTCCACTCCTCTGTTGTTCGCTACATACTTTAGTCTGAGACTGCCATCATTGAAGTCATTTGTGGTGACGAGGGGCATGAAGGTCGTTGTACAAAACGTAATCATCGATTGGATAATCTCTAACCAATCAGAGCTTCAAAGCCAATGATGAATTTTCAAACTGCCGCTTTACCTACGTGTGCTCTGGCCCAACCCATCAGTTTCTGGACCAATCAGACGGCCCGAATGTGTTCAGATTCAGGGAGGTGCTCAGATCCAGACTCATTGCAGAGAAGAAACTGACATCCATGGGCATGGCGTAGCGTTTGGTTGAAGCAAGGAGTCTGGATAGCCAGGTAAAGTTAGAGTAGCTTGTCTAACTACTGTCTTAGCTGGCATGACTACTAGCAAGGTTGCTAGACTTTAGAAAATACAAACATTTCATTAATTCTTGGGTTAAGGTACAATATACCAGTGTGGCAGTACTAAACTCCTAAGGCATTAAAGTTATAAATAATCAATGTGCATCATTCATTAAAATGACAATTGAACAGGTAAAGAGATGTGCTTAGATAACCTACGCAGAAAAATAGACATACTTTTATCATAGAATTAGGCATAATGATTATATCTCTAGATTGCAGGAAAAAGCTGATTCAAGTGTTCAAAAAATGAAAAATTCTCTGATAAGCCCCCCTATGGAACAACCCCCTCCCTCCCTCCATCCTCACATACCTCTAAAATAATGGGTGCATGACGCCCCTGCACGCACACACTGTTCTGAACCAAATTGAAAATACAGAGTGAGAATGAATAAGTAAGCAGGTCATCTGAGGGGTTTGTGTGAGAAAGCCAGGCGTTAGCAGAATGGAAAGGAGAAGATGAAATTGACAATAAGCACTTGGCATTCTGCCATCTCCGCAACACTGTCACACCACACCCTCTCTGCACCCCCCAACCATCCGCCCTGCAAGAGCTAGCCAGCCAGTCAGTCACTGTTTCTGATAACAAGAAACACAAGGTAAAACCCACTCCCCCATCCAAGGCCTACTCCACAATACTATCTATAGAAATGGCATGTACTGTTCATGTTTGCAATATATGAACACATCGGCTTAGATAGGCCTGTCCTAGTCTTCTCCTTCCCCTTTCCTTGTAAGGCTGCTGTATAATGGGGCTTCTGAGATTAATTAGTCACAGTTTGGCTTCTATTGTCTAATATTTCTCAAAACAATGAGTTTCCTGCTCTTCCAACTGAGGAGACAATGACGATTTGACTGCAGGAAGATTGTCTTTCGCTGCTGCCGCCTCCGCGATAAACCGTGGCACCTCAGCTCAGCTGTCACAGCCTTGAAAAACACACAGAAGTATACCATCATTTCTCTGTCATTTCTTCTCCACAGCTCACCTACCTCCGCAATCAAGGCTTGAAAGCCACTGCATAGAGCTCCAAAAAATATATAGTGCATCTCTGCAGCCATGAACAACATACTCCTCTATACAGGCCAACGATCTGATTCTGGACTCATGGAAACAACAAAATGGTGACCCTTTCCATGACACAGTCAACACACAGACAGAGTTGTGCAGGAAGAGGTTAAAGAGACCTACGCCCCCTGAGTATTACTGTTTAATGTGGCCTCAGTTGTATTCCCGTTTCGCACGTCTCCATGTTTCCAAGTCTGCGACGGGCAATGAGACGTATTTAATTATGCAGTAATGAAATGACTGAGGAAGGCGATGAATCAGTGCCATGCATGCAGAACAACACACGCGCACAGACTACACACTCATCAGAGCTACGCAGAATAACACACTCACTCATTCAGACTCTCTCACACACAGACACACATACTCTCTCAAACACACTCTCTCTCTCACACTCACTCACTCACTCACTCACTCACTCACTCACTCACTCACTCACTCACTCACTCACTCACTCACTCACTCACTCACTCACTCACTCACTCACTCAAAGACACACAAACACACCCATCAGGTGGCTGACAGCAGTGGCATCACCATGCTGCAGGAGAACAATAACAACAGGATTTATCAGACCTTCTCCATGCCTGTCTGTCTGTCACTGCAAGCAACACTACATAATGAAATATTTACCTGCTCCTCACTCTTTTACTCTACAACAATACTGGTACAGGAAATTGTGTAGGCAAATCATTAGAGCTGGTAAAACGACAGTGAGTTTATTGAAGTTGTAGAATCCAAAGCTCGAAGGATATTTTTAATAAACATCAAGACACAATAATAAAGGATGACAAGGATGTTATGTTATGATGTTATGTTCACGTAACAGAAAGGCAGAGCAGCCCAGCAGTTTAGTCTAGATCTGCACTGTACCAAAATAAACGTAATACAACTGTCACACGCACAATGTCAGAGACAGCAGTACTCCAGAATCACAAGCAGTGACTCAAGGACAGGCTGGGCTCAGGCTGGCATCTCCACAACACACACTAATGAGGAGACAAAGACACAGGCCATCTTTCACACTAGAGAGATGTGAGGGGGGTTCACTTGACACATTTATAAAGAAAAAGCAATAAAATGAAAAGAGGAACAAATAGGGAGAGGGAACAGAGAGTGAGAGAGGGGAGGAGGGTGAGAGAAAGGGAGAGAGCAAAAGACAAACAAAGTAAAAGGGGGAGAGAAAGCAAGAGAGAGGGATGAAGGAGAGGAAGAGAGAGAAAGTGATGGCATGAGAGAGAGAAAGAAGGCAACACAAAAAATAGAGAATGTGTGAGAGAGATACGTAGTTAAGACAGAAAATGAGAGAGGGGAAGAGCTATCAGTAAGACATGGCCCATTAGCCAGATTCCTGGCAGCCTTATTAAGTTGCTATGGCAGTTTGACATTAGACAAGAGGAGGGGGAGGTGTGGCTATACTAAAGAACCACTGATTATGATTGTCTGAAGCTTCCGGTTGATGAAAGGTCAGATCTGTGTGCCCTCTGTGTTTTTATATTTCCCCCTAATTCTTCAAACTATACTGAACAAAAATAGAAACGCAACATGCAACAATTTCATTGATTGTACTGAGTTAAAGTTCATATAAGGAAATCAGTCCATTTAAATTAATTAATTAGTCCCTAATCTATGGATTTCACATGACTGGAAAAACAGATATGCTTCTGTTGGTCACAGATACCTTAAAACAAATGGGCCTCACATGACTTCGTCACCATATTTTTTTGCAGTCAAAATTCTGTCAATAAAATGCAATTGTGTTTGTTGTCCGTAGTTTATGCCTTCTCATACCATAAACCCACCGTGGGGCCCTCTGTTCACAAAGTTGACATCAGCTAACCTCTCGCCCATACGTCGCCATAGACATGGTCTGCGGTTGTGAGGCCAGTTGGACGTACTGACAAATTCTTTAAAACGTCATTGGTAGAGAAATTAATATTAAATTCTCTGGCAACAGCTCTGGTGGACATTCCTGCAGTCAGCATGCCAATTGCATGCTCCCTCAAAACTTGAGACATATGTGGCATTGTGTTGTGACAAAACTGCACATTTTAGAGTGGCCTTTAATTTGGCCCTAGCACAAGGTGCACCTGTGTAATGATCATGCTGTTTAAACCCAGGCCCTGCATGTCCCCAGGCACCCTCATTTGTTGACTTCTGTGATCGAAAAAGCCTTGGTTTCATGCATGTCAACATTAGAAGCCTCCTCCCTAAGTTTGTTTTACTCACTGCTTTAGCACACTCTGCTAACCCTGATGTCCTTGCCATGTCTGAATCCTGGCTCAGGAAGGCCACCAAAAATTCAGAGATTTACATACCCAACTATAACATCTTCCGTCAAGATAGAACTGCCAAAGGGGGAGGAGTCGCAGTCTACTGCAGAGATAGCCTGCAAAGTAATGTCATACTTTCCAGGTCCATACCCAAACAGTTCGAACTACTAATTCTGAAAATTACTCTCTCCAGAAATAAGTCTCTCACTGTTGCCGCCTGCTACCGACCCCCCCTCAGCTCCCAGCTGTGCCCTGGACACCATTTGTGAATTGATTGCCCCCCCATCTAGCTTCTGAGTTTGTTCTGTTAGGTGACCTAAACTGGGATATGCTTAACACCCCGGCAGTCCTACAATCTAAGCTAGATGCCCTCAATCTCACACAAATCATCAAGGAACCCACCAGGTACAACCCTAACTATGTAAGCAAGGGCACCCTCATAGACGTCATCCTGACCAACTGGCCCTCCAAATACACCTCCGCTGTCTTCAACCAGGATCTCAGCGACCACTGCCTCATTGCCTGTATCCGCTACGGTGCCGCAGTCAAACGACCACCCCTCATCACTGTCAAACGCTCCCTAAAACACTTCTGTGAGCAGGCCTTTCTAATCGACCTGGCCCGGGTATCCTGGAAGGACATTGACCTCATCCTGTCAGTTGAGGATGCCTGGTCATTCTTTAAGAGTAACTTCCTCACCATATTAGATAAGCAAAAAATGCAGAACTAAGAACAGATACAGCCCTTGGTTCACTCCAGACCTGACTGCCCTCGACCAGCACAAAAACATCCTGTGGCGGACTGCAATAGTATCGAACAGTCCCCGCGATATGCAACTGTTCAGGGAAGTCAGGAACCAATACACACAGTCAGTCAGGAAAGCTAAGGCCAGCTTCTTCAGGCAGAAGTTTGCATCTTGTAGCTCCAACTCCAAAAAGTTCTGGGACACTGTGAAGTCCATGGAGAACAAGAGCACCACCTCCCAGCTGCCCACTGCACTGAGGCTAGGGAACACGGTCACCACCGACAAATCCATGATTATCGAAAACTTCAACAAGCATTTCTCAACGGCTGGCCATGCCTTCCACCTGGCTACTCCTACCTCGGCCAACAGCTCCGCCCCCCCCGCAGCTCCTCGCCCAAGCCTCTCCAGGTTCTCCTTTACCCAAATCCAGATAGCAGATGTTCTGAAAGAGCTGCAAAACCTGGACCCGTATAAATCAGCTGGGCTTGACAATCTGGGCCCTCTATTTCTGAAACTATCCGCCGCCATTGTCGCAACCCCTATTACCAGCCTGTTCAACCTCTCTTTCATATCGTCTGAGATCCCCAAGGATTGGAAAGCTGCCGCAGTCATCCCCCTCTTCAAAGAGGGAGACAACCTGGACCCAAACTGTTACAGACCTATATCCATTCTGCCCTGCCTATATAAGGTCTTCGAAAGCCAAGTCAACAAACAGGTCACTGACCATCTCGAATCCCATCGTACCTTCTCCGCTATGCAATCTGGTTTCCGAGCCGGTCACGGGTGCACCTCAGCCACACTCAAGGTACTAAACGACATCATAACCGCCATTGATAAAAGACAGTACTATGCAGCCGTCTTCATCGACCTTGCCAAGGCTTTCGACTCTGTCAATCACCATATTCTTATCGGCAGACTCAGTAGCCTCGGTTTTTCGGATGACTGCCTTGCCTGGTTCACCAATTACTTTGCAGACAGAGTTCAGTGTGTCAAATCGGAGGGCATGTTGTCCGGTCCTCTGGCAGTCTCTATGGGGGTGCCACAGGGTTCAATTCTCGGGCCGACTCTTTTCTCTGTGTATATCAATGATGTCGCTCTTGCTGCGGGCGATTCCCTGATCCACATCTATGCAGACGACACCATTCTATACACTTTCGGCCCGTCATTGGACACTGTGCTATCTAACCTCCAATCGAGCTTCAATGCCATACAACACTCCTTCCGTGGCCTCCAACTGCTCTTAAACGCTAGTAAAACCAAATGCATGCTTTTCAACCGATCGCTGCCTGCACCTGCTTGCCTGACTAGCATCACCACACTGGATGGTTCCGACCTTGAATATGTGGACACCTATAAGTACCTAGGTGTCTGGCTAGACTGCAAACTCTCCTTCCAGACCCATATCAAACATCTCCAATCGAAAATCAAATCAAGAGTCGGCTTTCTATTCCGCAACAAAGCCTCCTTCACTCACGCTGCCAAGCTTACCCTAGTAAAACTGACTATCCTACCGATCCTCGACTTCGGCGATGTCATCTACAAAATTGCTTCCAACACTCTTCTCAGCAAACTGGATGCAGTTTATCACAGTGCCATCCGTTTTGTCAGTAAAGCACCTTATGCTACCCACCACTGCGACTTGTATGCTCTAGTCGGCTGGCCCTCGCTACATATTCGTCGCCAGACCCACTGGCTCCAGGTCATCTACAAGGCCATACTAGGCAAAGCTCCGCCTTATCTCAGCTCACTGGTCACGATGGCAACACCCATCTGTAGCACGCGCTCCAGCAGGTGTATCTCATTGATCATCCCTAAAGCCAACACCTCATTCGGCCGCCTTTCGTTCCAGTACTCTGCTGCCTGTGACTGGAACGAATTGCAAAAATCGCTGAAGTTGGAGACTTTTATCTCCCTCACCAACTTCAAACATCAGCTATCTGAGCAGCTAACCGATCGCTGCAGCTGTACATAATCTATTGGCAAATAGCCCACCCATTTTCACCTACCTCATCCCCACAGTTTTTATTTATTTACTTTTCTGCTCTTTTGCACACCAATATCTCTACCTGTACATGATCATCTGATCATTTATCACTCCAGTGTTAATCTGCAATATTGTAATTATTTGCCTACCTCCTCATGCCTTTTGCACACATTGTATATAGACTCCCCTTTTTTTCTCTACTGTGTTATTGACTTGTTAATTGTTTACTCCATGTGTAACTCTGTGTTGTCTGTTCACACTGCTATGCTTTATCTTGGCCAGGTCGCAGTTGCAAATGAGAACCTGTTCTCAACTAGCCTACCTGGTTAAATAAAGGTGAGATAAAAAAAAACTTAAAAAAAAAAACTTCTTATGGCTGCAGGGGCACTATTGAGTAGCTTGGGTGAAAGGTGCCCAGAGGTTCCCAGAGTAAACAGCCTGCTCCTCAGTCTCAGTTACTAATATATGCATATTATTATGGATGGAGTTTCTAAAACTGTTTGAATGATGTCTGTGAGTATAACAGAACTCATATGGCAGGCAAAAACCTGAGAAGAAATCCAAACAGGGAGTGAGAAATCTGAGGTTGGTCGATTTTCAACCCAGGCCCTATTGAATTCACAGTGGGATATGGATGAAGTTGCACTTCCTATGGCTTCCACTAGATGTCATGCGTCTTTAGAAACTTCAATGAGGCTTCTACTGTGCTGTGGGCCTGAATAAGAGCTGAATGAGTCATGTTACTGACAGAGAGCCATTTCCTTGTCACGCGTATTCCAAATTATATCGACCTGCGTTCCATTGCTTCTCTAGAAGGAATTCTCCGATTGGAACGTTATTGAAGATTTATGATAACAACACCCTAAAGATTCTATACTTAGTTTGAAATGTTTCTTCGACCTGTAATATAACTTTTTGAAGTTTTTGTCCGAAGTTGTGCAGGACCTGCACAAGCGTTTGGATATGTGTCCCTAACGCACTAACAAAAGTTGCTACTTGGACATAAATAATGGACATTATCGAACATAATCAAGCATTTATTGTGGAACTAGGATTACTGGGAGTGCATTCTGATGAAGATCATCAAAGGTAAGGGATTATTTATAATATGATTTCTGGTTTCTGTTGACTCAAACATGGCAGATAATTGTATTTATTTTCTGAGCGCCGTCTCAGATTATTGCATGGTTTGCTTATTCCGTAAAGTTTAAAAAACAACCTGACACAGTGGTTTAAGGAGAGGTATATCTATAATTCCATCTGTATAACTTGTATTATCATTAATGATGAGTATTTCTGTTGAATCGATGTGGCTATGCAAAATCACTGGATGTTTTTGGAACTAGTGAACGTAACACGCCAATGTAAACTCAGATGTTTTTATATAAATATGAACTTTATCAAACAAAACATACATGTATTGAGTAACATGAAGTCCTATGAGTGTCATCTGATGAAGATCATCAAAGGTTAGTGATTAATTGTATCTCTATTTGTGCTTTTTGTGACTCCTCTCTTTGGTTGGAAAAATGGCTGAGTTTTTCTTTGGCTTGGTGGTGACCTAACATAATCGTTTGTGGTGCTTTCACTGTAAAGCCTATTTGACATCGGACACTGTGGTGGGATTAATGGTATAAAATATACATTTAAAACGGTATAAGATACATGTATGTTTGAGGAATTTTAATTATGAGATTTCTGTTGTTTTGAATTTGGCACCCTGCACTTTCACTGGCTGCTGTCATATCAACCCATTAACGGGATTGCAGCACTAATTAATCAGATTTTTGATATGCCACACCTATCAAGTGGATGGATTGTCTTGGCAAAGGAGAAATGCTCACTAACAGGGATATAAAACCATTTCTGGGATCTGTTATTTCAGCTAATGAAACATGGGACCAACACTTTAAAGTTTGCATTCATATTTTTGCTCAGTGTAGCTTCCTTTCCATGACAGAAGTAGCCAATTGTGTATGCTGTCCAGACCACTGACAAGATATTGTTCGATATTGTAACATGTTATTGTTATTGGATTGTGAGAATTGAGTTGATGTATCTCATATATTCAGCCTGTGTTTCTCTGCTCACTCTCGTCCATTTTGTCCCATTCACCTTTCCTCTCTGGCTGTCCAATAAATGTCCTGAGCTACTGTCCCGATGACAGAGGTCGGTAGTGACAGCTGTGGCCATGTGGAGCCAATCGATTCCCCTCCTCATCGCCCTGCCGCCTGTGACAGTCAGGAGAGGAGGAAGGACAGAGGGAGGAAGGGATTGAGATGGGGACGGAGGGATGACAGAGAGGAGAAGAGATTCCTAAATGTGTTAGTGAGGTGAACAACCCTTTCTGAACTCTGCCGCCTGTCTGCCTCTCTGAGTGGCACCTTCTGCCCCCTAACTTAAATACATATCTGATGTTACACCTTGGCAGGGGTGTCAATTGGGTATTGCAGAGTATGGCAGTCTCCATACCCAAGCTCACCACCAACTATTTAAAATTGGCTACTAAAATCACTCCAAAAAGTGATATTAGGGGCTGGCTTTAGGACCATAAGAACGGTTTAGAGCTGACGAGCAGGCTGTTTAGCGGTAGTAGAGAGAAGGCGGGAAGGCTGTGTGCCTGGCTAGCTGGCTGGCTAGGTTTAGGACTATGGCTGTAGTGTACAGATTGCTAGGTAACTGCTATTTGACTTGACGTTAGATCTGGTACGATAAAACAAAAATGATCAACACCAACCATACCGATCACTTATCTCAGGCATTTTGATGATATCAAATTGTATTTGTCACATGCACCGAATACAACATGTAAGAATTTCACCTTAATTTCACCAAGCCCTAATCAACAATCCAGTTTTCATTTTATTCCTTAATAAAAATAAGAATACGAAATAAAAGTAACAACTAATTAAACAGCAGCAGTAAAATAACAATAGTGAGGCTATATACAGAGAGTACCGGTACAGAATCAATGTGCGGGGGCACCATTTAGTCGAGGTAATTGAGGTAATATGTACATGTTGTCATGACGTTGGCCTGGGGGTAGGTTTATGAGTCATAAATACCTCTTTCCCCCTTTTTCCTCTCTCTACCCTACTGATGTACATTTGCAAACCCCTTGGTTAACATAGAGATTCTGGGAACATCAGAAGGTGGGGGGAAATGTACTATATTCTGGTTATCCGACCACCTGAACATATGCGGTGGTACTTGAATTAATATGATGTCAGTTTGGTTGTCATCTGAGACATTCTCATCAATGATAAGATGACATAAACTCTACAGTGGAAAGTCTACACATCAGAGTTATCGGATTCACATGGAATTGTTGTTCAATTTAAATGTTTGAATATGAAATTATTCGTGATGGGATGAAATGTGATTTTAGCTTCTAAAATGTGATATTTTTGTTTTCATAAGGTAAAGGCTCTGCTCAATCAGTGGCCCGCCCCTGTGAAGGGACATGGGCTATAAAACTTTTCAAACACGCCCTCCTCTCCCTTCCTATGTAAAGCCTTGACGACAATATAACCTCCTGTTCCGAGGATGTGAGGACGACGGTCCGATGTCAAAATGGTTCAGATAATAACTACAGAACGAAGCCAACATCAGCGTGAGCTTTGGTTGTGAATGGTATGAACTTTGAACTCTTATTCACTACAGAAGTGATACCCCCTAGCCATTGAGTTAGCAACAGCAGCTGCAAACGCAGGTTAGGAAGGAACAGAGAGGGTATCCTGTCTACCACACAACGACGTTACTACAATGTATTCAATTGACCACCAGAGACATTCTTCAAAAGACAATTGACTCGGTTTGGCAACAAGGCCTTCCATCTACCACCAACCTACCGAAGCGCAGCTCAGAGTAAATATTTATTGCATTTTCCTTTGCCAAATGGGTGGTAATTTAGAATGTATAAGTTACTGTATTTATGATAGCACAGCTTCTCCCTGTGTCCCTCAGTCTTCCCGCTCTTTCACTCAAACATAGCCCCTTTTCTTTTGTGTAACCAGCTGTCATATCTGTTCCGCCCGACAGGGACGTTTTCCTTTTTTGACGTAATTTGTAATCAAGTTATGATTAATTATGTGTAATTCTGTGTGATTAGTTAGATATTTAGTAAAACAATAATTAAACCCCATTTTGTATTGCTGATTCAACTTGTTAGCCAGGGTTCGTGAAGATAACCAAGAATGTATAACTTTCGAATGAGACTGAATTAAGGTGACAATTAATATTGACTGCTATTGATGTAAAATATTACTAGGTCTTTAACCTCTTAAGTCGACCCTCTACTTTTTCGAACATTCTGTTAAAAATTGTGCAACATTTCAGCGCCCTGCTACTCAGGCCAGGAATATAGTATACGGATATGATTAGTATGTGTGGATAGAAAACACTCAGACGTTTATAAAACTGGTTAAATCACGGCTGTGACTATAACAGAACGTGCGTTTCATCGAAAAGTGCAGGAAAATCTGATCACTGAAAATGGAAAGAAATATCCTTGCGCTACTTCCAGGAATTGTTCAAAGTGAACCGAATTACATGAGGCCAAGGTTGCAGTGCCTACAGCTTCCACACGATGTCTAGAGTCTTGTCATTTGATTCGGCTTTGATTCTTGGTCAAACCGAATCAAGGGGACCGGATGTTTTGGTCGAGCTCTCTCCAGACATTTTTTCGAGACGGACACCTATAGAATTTACATCGCCTCCTGTTGAATTGTATTGCTTATTAACGTGTACTAATACCTAAAGTTGCATTACAAAAGTATTTTGAAGTGTTTTGTGAAAGTTTATCGTCGACTTTTTGAATTTAAAAAATGACGTTACGTTATGAAACGCTATTTTTTCCGTTTATCACACAGTCTTCATAGATCGATATCTAGGCTATATATGGACCGATTTAAATGAAAAAAGACCCAATAGTGATTATGGGACATCTAGGAGTGCCAACAAAGAAGATGGTCAAAGGTAATGAATGTTTTATATTTTATTTGTGCGGTTTGTGTAGCGACGACTATGCTAATTATTTTGTTTATGTCGTGTTTACGTATAGCTTCTCATGCTTTCGCCGAAAAGCATTTAAAAAATCTGACTTGTTGCCTGGATTCACAACGAGTGTAGCTTTAATTCAATACCCTGCATGTGTATTTTAATGAACGTTTGAGTTTTAACTAATACTATTAGCATTTAGCGTAGTGCATTTGCATTTCCAGAGCTCTAGATGGGATGCCTGCGTGCCAGGTAGGAGCAAGAGGTTAAGAGTTTATTCGGAAGATAACAGCTCTATAAATATTATTTTGTGGAGCCCCGACTCTCTAGTTAATTACATTTACATGATTAGCTCAATCAGGTAATATTAATTACAGAGAAATAATTTTATAGAATACCATGTCATATCACTTAATCCGGCATAGCCAAAGACACAACAATGTCAGTTACCTCGACTAACCAGTGCCCCCGCACATTGACTCGCCCATTACGATAAGTAGCCTATACTAGTGTGAAAATACGTTTTCTAATAAGGGTGATTGCTAACGGGACAATTGATGAGAATAACCATCAAACTATCGTCATCACCGTCCTACGAGCCGCTACCGATCCCTTTTTCGTTTGTCTGTTGGTTTTGTCTTATTAGTTTCACCTGTGTGTATTAATTAGCTTCCCTATATGTAGTAGTTTGACCCACCCTTGTTTTGTACGGGATTGTCTTTTGTTACGTGTGTACATATTAGGTCGTAGTGTATTTTATTTTCTATACTGGACACCCTGTGGTTTTGGGTTGTCTGGTATAGTGTCCTGCGCCCTGTATTGTATTGGGCTTATCAGTTTGGTGTGCAATAGTAAAGCACTTTACTCCGTTACTCTCTCTCTGCGTCTGATTCCTGCACACACACCTAGTCCCGCGTGACACATTCTCACAGATGTCCTGGGGTCACTGCCAACAGGAGAGGTCTGAAGACCGATGAAACTTTAATCAAACTAAATTAATTCTTCTGTCTGAATTAAATGGTCATGTTTGGATTGTTGTGAACTATTATATTATTATATTCAAAATAATGTTTGGATAATTTCCATCCACCTACATAATTGTGACTTATCCAGTTGATGGGGATGTTCTATATTACACGACACTCATTGCTGTAGGCCTATGACATGTGCTTTTAGAATGTTAAGTCCCCTATCGACAGAGGTGAATAAAGCTACAGAGGACAAGGTGATAATGGCTAAAGTAAATGTATCTTGTTTTTGATAGAAATACAGTAAATTAGTTTTAGCTTTACAAAAAATATTTGGGGTGGGGGAATCCCCTTTGCCATACTTTTCAAGTAAGACCTTGGTTAGTAAGACCTTGGTTAGTAAGACCTTGGTTAGTAAGGACTACAGGAATTGGGGGGATGAGCACAAACCCATCCACATCGATGGGGCTGCAGTAGAGCGGGTCAAGAGTTTCAAGTTCCTCAGTGTCCAAATCACTAAGAACTTAAAATGGTCCAAACAAAATTTGACTTCCGCTTTTAACCCAAAACCTCCGAAAGACACATACAGTGGGGTGCTAAATTATTGACACCTTTGATAAAGATGATCAATAATGACAGTATTAAATAAATAACTCAAATACTGAGCTATATTGTATGCAAAAAATGTGGGAAATTATATTATTTTACACTAATACATAGAAAGAGAAATTGATATGGTTTAACACCTACCATTTACCAATTGGCCCACATGGATAGGGATACAATATAGGCTGAAGATAAATCTAGACTTGGTTTTCTCTATCGTAATCGTTCCTCTTTCACCTCAGCTGCCAAACTAACCCTGATTCAGATGACCCTACTACCCATTCTAGATTACGGAGATGTAATTTATAGATCGGCAGGTGCTCTCGAGCAGCTAGATGTTCTTTACCATTCGGCCATCAGATTGCCACCAATGCTCCTTACAGGACACATCACAGCACTCTATACTCTTCTGTAAACTGGTCATCTCTGTACACCTGTCGCAAGACCCACTGGTTGATGCTTATTTATAAAACCCTCTTAGGCCTCACTGAGATATCTACTGCAGCCCTCATCCTTCACATACAACACCCGTTCTGCCAGTCACATTCTGTAAAAGGACCCCAAAGCACACACATCCCTAGGTCGCTCCTCTTTTCAGTTCACTGCAGCTAGTGACTGGAACGAGCTGCAACAAACACTCAAACTGGACAGTTTTATCTCAATCTCTTCATTCAAAGACTCAATCATGGACACTGTTACTGACAGTTGTGGCTGCTTTGCGTGATGTATTGTTGTCTCTACCTTCTTGCCCTTTGTGCTGTTCTCTGTGCCCAATAATGTCTGTACCATGTTTTGTTCTGCTACCATGTTGTGCTGCTGCCATGATGATGCTACCATGTTGTTGTCATGTTGTGTTGCTACCATTTTGTGTTGTAATGTATTGTTGTAATGCTACCATTTTGTGTTGCTGTATTGCTATGTTGTTGTCTTATGTCTCTCTTTGTGTAGTGTTGTGTTGTTTCTCTTGTTGTGGTGTGTGTTTAGTCCTATATTTTTATTGTATTTATTTTTATTTTTAATCCCAGCCCCTGTCCCAGCAGGAGGCCTTCTGCCTTTTGGTAGGCCATCATTGTAAATAGGAATGTGTTCTTAACTGACTTGCCAAGTTAAATAAAGTTTAAATAAAAATAAATTAAATTAAAATGTTCCTTACAGAAGAAATATCAAAAGCATATGCATAACCATTGTAGCATTTGAAAGGGACAGTTTGGAGAAAAATATTATTCTAAAGGTAAGAGAACAACAGTTTACCTGACACAAGACTGAATCCAATCATTACACTTAAGATTTTATGTGCACTTTATATTTACTTTACTTCTCGCCACATTTGTTGATAACGAAATCTGAAAAAAACATTCAGTAACATGATACATGATACGAATAGAGACTTCAGAGTGTTTTCAGAGTGTTCAGAGTGTTTTCTATACACACATACTTATCATTTGCATATACTATATTCCTGGCATGAGTAGCAGGACTTGTTGCTCGATTTTTAACAAAAAGCTGCGAAAATTCGCATGATCCCTAACAGGTTAATGGAAAATGTAGGGTAGGACTAACTGGTGTCTCCAAGTGGCCACACACCTCTTCAAAGTGTGCACAGTTCCTAAGTAATTTCAATACACTTTTATGAATCAAAGAAGAGTCTTCAACTATAAGGCACTTTTTTGAGCTCTCCTAGCTTTGCTGTTGAGGAACTAGAGCAAGCACACTTGTAGTTGTTTTTTTTGGAACACAACCCTGCATCACCGCCATCACACAATTACTGTTGTTGTTTACACAATCCAAAAAAGCCCATTATAAATTGCAATCTGGGTCAGGTGGTCATCATTTGAAAGCTTGTTCTATTGCTAACATGACTAACTAAGTTGGAAATACGATCTTACAGTGTTAGGCTTTCACAGAAAAACAGATCATACATTTTATGTGTATAGAAAGGAGTGATGAGTGTACTCTGGTGCTTGTTCCGTGGTGCATTTTATTCACAATAGACAAACATGGGCTTATTCTGTTCAGAATAACTCAGGATATGACACCGTGTCATCTTGTGAATGTATATCAAACATAGTGATCATAAATGTTGACACTGTATACGACATGAGTTTTATGATATGGATAATATACAGTGCACATTTGGACTGTTTGGCTTGCTTGTATGACATCAAAGCTGTATTTATTAAATCCTCAACGTCTCATCTTTCAAATTACATGGAGCCTTCCCAGCTCTCAGACAACAAAACATGTCCAATTAGCGGTAGGGATGGGGCACAACTTCTTGCTGCGTGTTGTGCTCAAGTTCAGAAGGCGGTCAGTCAAAACTCATACAGTTCTGTGAAGCGCAGAGCTTGACCTCTGACATCTGTTGTTACTGTACAGCCACCATGTTCCAATTTAGGCACTTATTAGTGCCCAAATCTGTCATTTTCAACCTTTTTACGGGTATGAGTGTAAAGGTCTACCAAGTAATACTTTTTTCTCTCAAAAAGCAGAGGTCAAAATGATTGACATCCCTAAACATTCTTATCAATAGAATAAAATAAAATACAACTTTATTGTCCATCCAGGATGGATACACTAAAAACTGCATACACTAAAAACATAGAGGACATTGTTATACATTCACTCACAACTGACCTCTGTCCCAACTGCACTGGATAGATAAGTACATATTCTGATACAATTTACTTTGCATTTAGTAGTCCAACAGCACAAGGAACAAATGAATGTTTCAATACCTTCATGGCCAAGTAGTTAAAAGTGTATTATTTGGTCCCATATTCCTAGCACGCAATGATTATATCAAGCTGGTGTGACTCTACAAGTTTGTTGGATGCATTTTCAGTTTGTTTTGGTTGTGTTTCAGATTATTTTGAGAGATTGTATTAGTATACCAAAAAAATGTGAGCACACAAAATACATCAGAATTGGTATTATTAATTTTATACATAGTCATTATTGTGCATCTTTGTCAAAGGTGTCAGTCATTTTAGACCACACTGTACACACATCCATACATATACAGTGATCTCCAAAAGTTTTGGGACAGTGATACATTTGTTATTGTTTTGGCTCTGTACTCCAGCACTTTGGATTTGAAATGATACAATTACTATGAGGTTAAAGTGCACACTGTTTGATTTAACGGAGGGTATTTTTATCCATACCGGGTAAACCATTTAGAAATTACAGCACTTTGTGACCCATTTTAGAGGACAAAAAGTATTGGGACAAATTCACTTACAGTACCAGTCAAACGTTTGGACACACCTACTCATTCAAGGGTTTTCCTTTATTTTCACTATTTTCTGCATTGTAAACTAATAGTAAAGATATCAAGACTATTAAATGACTCATATAGAATCATGTAGTAACCAAAAAAGTGTTCAACAAATCAAAATATATTTAATTGCCACCCTTTGCCTTTATGACAGCTTTGCACACTCTTGGCATTCTCTCAACCAGCTTCACCTGGAATACTTTTTCTACAGTCTTGAAGGAGTTCCCACATATGCTGAGCACTTGTTGGCTGCTTATCCTTCACTCTGCGGTACAACTCATCCCAAACCATCTCAATTGGGTTGAGGTTGGGTTATTATGGAGGCCAGATCATCTGATGTTGTGCACACAGTGGGTATCATAGTTTGTGCAAAGGTATAATCTTGATTGAACAGGCAAATCTCTAAACTGCACAACAGGGAACCCCCTCAATGACTGTGTGCGAGTCTAGTGCCTGCCAATCGCCAGTAATTATTCTGAGCAGTACAAGAATAGCCTATAGAGTGCTGCTAATACACAATAGCTCGAACTAAGAACTCTGGGTGTTCATACTCCTGTTCCAATCCACCACCGGCCATCTTAAAAAGTCTTGAAAAGCCTTAAAATTAAAAGTTAATAGAAATCTCTCTGAACTTGTTTTTTCAGATAAGCATGCTCTTTTATTTCGCAGGGCTCTCAAGGAGCAGTGATCACTAAGAGGCATCAGACCCACTGCAGCTCCTCCTCATTATATTCTGCAGGATTCACAAAGCAATATGCTGCAGAGGTCACTAGTAGAGGCCAAACGATATAGCTGTTCACCGATGTTATCAGCTGATATTGGACTTCTAACGCCATATCTGTATTAGCCGATAATTTCACCGATAACTGATATCAATAAACAGGATGAAAAAATGGAATCTCATGCTTATCTGAACACTTGTGGCCATCCCCATGATGTGTCATTAATTTCACATGTAACAAATCAACATTTGAAGCATATTTCTTGGACAATTTCTGCTTTGGATGGCAATTTATGAGAATTCAATGTGTTTTGTCCCACAAAATCATTGGTCGGGCGATAGTCACTAGATCAAGGCTCACTCCACGGATCCATGTGAATAAGTGGAAGAGATCTCATTATACAGTAGGGACCCAGGAAGGAACCCAAGTGGGGTAAACCCCACAGACAGAACAATCATTACTACCCTCTCATCTGTGCATTTTCTTGAAAGTAATGCAATCAGAATTTAAAGAGCAATGCAACATGGAGCAAGTCAACATGGCTTGGATTCACAGTTGTCAGTCCTGAGAACTGACTCCATACTGATCAGAAACCTTGGAACATATTGAAATACAGTAGAGGGGTTAAACAGTAGGTCTATACCATGGCATTCCTTTTGTCAGGGTTGCTATTCTAAATACTCGGACAAATCAGAATTATTTTGAGTGAATACTCATAAAGAACATCATATTATGTTGCAGCAGGTAATGGCAGATATATAAGGGCAGTTTGAAGGGCTACTAGCCTGGCCTCCTCTCCACATTGTCACGAATCCCGCCGAAGATGGTGCCTCTTCCTGTTCGGGCAGTGCTCGGCGGTCGTCGTCGCCGGCCTACATTTAGTTGTGTCTGATTTGTTGCACCTGTTTGGTGTTTAGGTTTGGTTGTGGGCTATTTAAACCCAGTAGGCCTGCCGGCTTTTGTGTGGGCTTGTTTTTCTGTTTATGTTGTGTGATTATTTTGTGGTATTTATTTTTTCCGGTCAGTTTCGTCCTGTTTGTTTGGATTGGGTCTTTACGCGACCTTGTGTGTGTGGCGTGACTGTCTATCTGGGTTTTCGGAAAATAAAAGTCCACATGTTGTGAACTACCCTGCTCTCTGCGCCTGACTTCTCCACCCACTACCCATAGAAGCCGTGACAGAAGCCCGCACCACCTATGGAGTCAGCAGGAGCAGCGACCACCCCTCTTCCATCAATGGAGGAGTGCGTCCTGCATCACACAGCCATTCTACATCGGATCGGTTCAGCGATGGACCAGATGATGGAGAGGATGGAGCGATGGGAGAGGAGTGGTCTCCCGACATCCACCCCAGCTCCCCCACAGATGACGCAACCCACTCCTCCCATGTCATCGTCTGGTTCCAGCGCGTTGCATCTCGCGTCCCCGAGGGAGTACGATGGAGCGGGGCCTGGTTGCCAGGATTTTTTGCTCCAGCTTGAGCTCTACCTGGCTACCGTGCGTCCGACTCCCTCGGGTGAGGAGAGTGTGAGCCCCCTCATCTCCTGTTTGATGGGTAGAGCCCTGGAATGGGCCAACGCTGTCTGGAACGGCCCAGACTCGGCTCGGGACCACTACCCGGAGTTCACCCGCCCTTCGGTGGGTGGTCGAACACGGCCCGAAAACGGCGGGAGCGACTGTTCCACCTCAGACAGGAGACGAGGAGTGCAGAGAACTTCGCCTTAGAGTTCTGGACCTTGGCTGCTGGTGCGGGGTGGAATGACAGGGACCTGATGGACCACTACCGATGCAGCCTCCGGGACGACGTCCGCAGGGAGCTAGCTTGTCGGGACACCACACTCTCCCTCAACGAGCTTATAGACATGTCGATCCGACTGAACAACCTGCTAGCTGCCCGCGGGCGTTCAGAGGGGGTCCTGTCAATTCCACCTCCCAGCCCTCCCGCTCCAACTCCGATGGAGTTGGGAGGAGCTGCATCTAGGGGGATCGGAGGAGGAGGCTCCTCCTGCACCTACTGCGGCCGGAGAGGATACACTTTGGACCGGTGCTGGAGGAGTCCGTCTGGGAGTCGAGATGGCAGGCGGAACACTTCTCGGCCACCCCAGGTGAGTAGGCCACGATTCCGCTGAACATGGTAACGCAGGGGGAACTTAGGGAGCGGATCATTTTCTACCTTATTGATTCACCTGCGTTTCCAGTGGTGTTGGGGATTCCCTGGCTACCCACCCTCCTTCGAAGTTGTCTTCTCGATCAGTCAATAGTGAAGGGGTGGGGCTTTATGCTGATTGGACTGTTCCACGTGGGCATGCGCCTACCAGCTAGGATTGGGAGAGGGGCTATATCCTTGGCTGTAAAACACCTAAGAGTGACAGGTGAGATCAAAACAACTTGTCTTGGTCCATAGAGAGTATAGAAAGGAGGAGAAACCACTCAGGACATTAAAAGGTGGCCTTGTCCAGGAATGGAGGAAATAGAATGATGGAATGACAGCCAACCTTAAAAGCTGTTTGTTTCTGAAGAGGCCTCAGAGTACCATACCCTCCCCCCCATATCTCACCATTAAAGTAACGGATCAATCTATCTATCCTTTCATTACTTACTGCCACTCCAGTACAGGAGAAAATCATCTACCACTCTCATCCCTCCCTTCTTCCTCACCTTCTTCCTAACACACACAGCCATATATATCATGTATTATTGTTTGGATTTATCGCCCAATAAAAGCTAATGTATTGTCAGATATGTAGACCAACTTTAAAATGTGACATAAAAGCCATTTACACAAGATTACATGCATTGTGGGGGTTGAGACTACATGCTTTCAATGTGAGAAAAAGGATTTTCTGAGTTCTACACTGAATATCTAATCACAACAATCCTACCTCCTAAAAGTACTATATTTACACAGGATGGACAATCCATTTCCTTGGTGTTTCTTCCCAATTATTGTGATGGACCACAGAGGCAGTCAGTAGAGAGGTCTTGTGTAAAGAATACCATCGCACTGCCAGAAGATACACCCCCTCCCTTGGCTGCATGAAAGCTGCTCGCTGCCGTGGCAACAGGCTCCCAGGAAGAATGTGTGGCGCCATCATGGCATCTTGAGTTGTTTTTTAGCTGAGATTTCTTTAACAGCAGGACGTGGACAGATGGTATGTGGCAGTGAATGTGGCATGTGTGACAGGGGGCTGGCGCTGGACTGGGAAGGCCACAGAGCAGGGCAGAGTGACCCTGGGAAGCACCATCATCAACGTGCACCCACCTCTTACCCATAACAGGTTAGTGCCAGCTAGTCCCAACGCCAGCTACCCCAGAAACAGAAACACAGCTTGCCAGAACAGAAAATATACATATTTTGATACGGATGAACAAATCTAAAATAGGCAAAAGTGAGATCCATACAGAAATGCTTTGTCGATATTGGTGTGGAAGAACTTGACTGGCCTGCACAGAGCCCTGACCTCAATTCCATCAAACACCTTTGGAATGAATTGGAACGCCAACTGCGAGCTGATTCCCGTGGCTGAATGGAAGCAAGTCCGCGCAGCAATGTTCCAACATCTAGTGGAAAGCCTTCCCAGAAGAATGGAGGGTGTAATAGCTGCAAAAGGGGGACCAACTCCATATAAATGTCCATGATTTTGGAATGAGATGTTCGACGAGCAGGTGTGCACATACAGTGCCTTGCGAAAGTATTCGGCCCCCTTGAACTTTGTGACCTTTTGCCACATTTCAGGCTTCAAACATAAAGATATAAAACTGTATTTTTTTGTGAAGAATCAACAACAAGTGGGACACAATCATGAAGTGGAACGACATTTATTGGATATTTCAAACTTTTTTAACAAATCAAAAACTGAAATATTGGGCGTGCAAAATTATTCAGCCCCTTTACTTTCAGTGCAGCAAACTCTCTCCAGAAGTTCAGTGAGGATCTCTGAATGATCCAATATTGACCTAAATGACTAATGATGATAAATACAATCCACCTGTGTGTAATCAAGTCTCCGTATAAATGCACCAGCACTGTGATAGTCTCAGAGGTCCGTTAAAAGCGCAGAGAGCATCATGAAGAACAAGGAAAACACCAGGCAGGTCCGAGATACTGTTGTGAAGAAGTTTAAAGCCAGATTTGGAAACAAAAAGATTTCCCAAGCTTTAAACATCCCAAGGAGCACTGTGCAAGCGATAATATTGAAATGGAAGGAGTATCAGACCACTGCAAATCTACCAAGACCTGGCCGTCCCTCTAAACTTTCAGCTCATACAAGGAGAAGACTGATCAGAGATGCAGCCAAGAGGCCCATGATTACTCTGGATGAACTGCAGAGATCTACAGCTGAGGTGGGAGACTCTGTCCATAGGACAACAATCAGTCGTATATTGCACAAATCTGGCCTTTATGGAAGAGTGGCAAGAAGAAAGCCATTTCTTAACGATATCCATAAAAAGTGTCATTTAAAGTTTGCCACAAGCCACCTGGGAGACACAACAAACATGTGGAAGAAGGTGCTCTGGTCAGATGAGACCAAAATGGAACTTTTTGGCAACAATGCAAAATGTTATGTTTGGCGTAAAAGCAACACAGCTCATCACCCTTACACACCATCCCCACTGTCAAACATGGTGGTGGCAGCATCATGGTTTGGGCCTGCTTTTCTTCAGCAGGGACAGGGAAGATGGTTAAAATTGATGGGAAGATGGATGGAGCCACATACAGGACCATTCTGGAAGAAAACCTGATGGAGTCTGCAAAAGACCTGAGACTGGGACGGAGATTTGTCTTCCAACAAGACAATGATCCAAAACATAAAGCAAAATCTACAATGGAATGGTTCAAAACTAAACATATCCAGGTGTTAGAATGGCCAAGTCAAAGTCCAGACCTGAATCCAATTGAGAATCTGTGGAAAGAACTGAAAACTGCTGTTCACAAATGCTCTCCATCCAACCTCACTGAGCTCGAGCTGTTTTGCAAGGAGGAATGGGAAAACATTTCAGTCTCTCGATGTGCAAAACTGATAGAGACATACCCCAAGCGACTTACAGCTGTAATCGCAGCAAAAGGTGGCGCTAAAAAGTATTAACTTAAGGGGGATGAATAATTTTGCACGCCCAATTTTTCAGTTTTTGATTTGTTAAAAAAGTTTGAAATATCCAATAAATGTCGTTCCACTTCATGATTGTGTCCCACTTGTTGTTGATTCTTCACAAAAAATACAGTTTTATATCTTTATGTTTGAAGCCTGAAATGTGGCAAAAGGTCGCAAAGTTCAAGGGGGCCAAATACTTTCGCAAGGCACTGTACATTTGGTCATGTTGTGTAGATAATGACAATTGTAAAATTTCAACGTGACAGGTCTAGACACTTCACACACATTTACACCAAACAGAACTTGTTCTGACACACATTTTGGTATAGTACTAAATATAGTACAAGGATGTGAATGGGTCAATTAGATCATTAGCTGAACAGATTTATAGTATGAGCCAAGCGTTTGCACCTGGCAAACTGGATAGAGTTATCCAAGGACAGTCCTTGGAGGGATCCGGGATCAGTTATCCAAGGACAGTCCTTATAGGGAATCCACTGTCGTCCTGGGAACATGTTTTAATGTGCTTGCATACTGGACATACATACATACATACATACTGTTATATATCAGCAACAATAGCCAACAAGAGACGCAAGGCCCATTAACTTTGTTACCATAAAATGCAGTATCACCACCACAATTTTAGGGCTCCCTGAAAACAAATTCATAGCAAAGACTGGTTTGTATTCCCTCTCACTCTCTGATATTAGGTGAGGACTTTCTGAAAACGAGCCCACACATAGGCTACAGTGTATATATATAGTGGTGTGTGTGATTGCAATATTATGCAATCACACACACCACTTTGAGAAGGCTTTCAGTTATTCGTTCTGTATTGCCCTGATGAGGTGTCTGAAGGAGGCGGATGAAGAAATTTGGCATGACTCCCCGTGTCTTCTCCAAATACTATCGCCGTACCATCGAGCATCCTGACCAGTTGCATCACGATCTGGTATAGTTGGTGGGCTGACGCCGAAAACAGTTTAGTTGATAGATCTACAGTGCCTTCAGAAAGTATTCACAGCCCTTGACCGTGTCACATTTTGTTGTGTTACAGCCTGAATTTAACATTGACTTAATAGAGATTGCGTGTAACTGATCTACACAAAATACCCTATAATGTCAAAGTGAAATTATGTTTTTAGAAATGTTTACAAATTCATAAAAAAATGAAAAGCTGAAATGTCTTGAGTCAGTAAATATTCAACCCCTTTGTTATGGCAAGCATAAATACGTTCAGGAGTAAAAATGTGCTTAACAAGTCACATAATGAGTAGCATAGACTCACTCTCTGTGCAATAATAGTGTTTAACATCATTTTTAAATGATTACACCATCTCTGTACCCCACACACATATGTAAGGTTCATAAGTCGAGCAGTGAATTTCAAGCACAGATTCAACCACAAACCCAGGGAGGTTTTCCTATGGTTTGCAAAGAAGGGTGCCTATTGGTAGATGGGTAAAAATGTAAACGCAGACATTGATTATCCCTTTGAGCATGGTGAAGTTACTAATTGCACTTTGGATGATGTATCAATATCCCCAGTCACGACAAAGATACAAGCGCCTTTCCTAAATCAGTTGCCTGAAAGGAAGGAAACCGCTCAGGGATTTCACCATGAGCCCAATTAAAATAGTTACAGAGTTTAATGGCTGTGATAGGAGTTAACTGATGGATCAACAACATTGTACAGTAGTTACTCCACAATATTAACAGAAAATAAGGAATCCTGTACAGAATAAAAATATTCCAAAACATCCTGTTTGTAATAAGGCACTAAAGAAATACTGCAAAAAATGTGGCAAAGAAATTAACCTTATATCCTGAATACAAAGTGTAATGTTTGGGGCCACTGGAGTTTCTTACCAAGACGACATTGAATGTTCTTGAGTGGCCTGGTTACAGTTTTGACTTAAATCTGCTTGAAAATTATTGCAAGACTTGAAAATGGCTGTCTAGCAATGATCAACAGCCAACTTGACAGAGCTTGAATAATTTTTTAAAGAAAAATGGGCAAATATTGTACAATCCAGGTGTGCAAAGCTCTTAGAGACTTACCCAGAAAGACGAACAGCTGTTATCGATGCCAAAGGTGATTCTAACATGTATTGACTCAGGGGGTTGAATACTTATCTAATCAAGATATATGTGTGTTTTATTTTACATTAATAAAAACATTATAAAACATGTGTTCCACTTTGACATTAGAGTATTTTGTGTAGATTGTTGACAAAAAAATGACAATTAAATCCATTTGAATCCCACTGTGTAACACAACAACAAAAAGTAAAGGGGTGTGAATACTTTCTGAAGGCTCTGTACATCAAGGGAGGAGCTGATTCTTTGTATATGACAATTAAATATTCTTATGATTACTGTAAAATTTATTGGCACCTATAATCTTTGCACATTTTCTCAGAAAATGTTTATTTCAACACAGTCTACTCAGGCAAATTTGCGAACTGCTAAACAGAACCAATCAGACATACCCATCATGAAGAAGGCAGCCAATGGAATGATTCTATCTAAGATGAAAGACAGCCTACCATCAAATCGTGATCTGATGTCGGTGTGTTAAGAGGAACTATGTTAGCTCCCAAAGACTGAAATAAGATAAATATCTGTTTTCGAGTGCACTTGAAATATGCAGCATTGGCATACGTGATCAGCAGAGATAGTACACGCGTTTTGATTGGTTTACAGTTTAGTACTCGGCGGTGTTTGCTTGTCCAGCTAGCAAACAGAAAAGTAAGTATTTAGAAAGAAATTCCAAGAATTGACATTGCCAACATGCAGAAATGTGTTCAGAAGACATAAATGTACACACAATATGTAAAAACCAACTCCTCCCTCGACAGAGATCTATCATCTCAAAAACTAAGGCAGATATCAGATACCGCCTAGTACGGGACCATGCTCCCACCCATTCAGGACATCTACTCCAAACAGTGCCTAAGGGAGGCCCGCAGCATTACCAAGGAGCCAACGCAACTCAGACATGAGCTTTTCACTCCCTTACCATTGGGCAGACGGTATCCGAGCATGAGGTCTGATTGCATCAGACACTTAAACTGGACTGACCACCTGCACAGACTCCACGCACCTCAGCACAGATGCACTCACACACGCACACTTTTGCCCCCAGAACAGCCTCAATTCGTTGGGGTATTGACTTTTCAAGGTGTCGAAAGCGTTCCACAGGGACGCTGGCCAAAGTTGATTCCAATGTTTCTCACGGTTGGCTGGATGTCCTTTGGGTGGTGGAAAATTCTTGATACACACAGGAAACTGTTGAGCGTGAAAAACCCAACAGCATTGCAGTTCTTGACATAAACCAGTGTGCCTGGCACCTACTACCATACCCTGTTCAAAGGCACTTACATTTTTTGTCTTGCCCAGGCACCCTCTAAATGGCACACATACACAATCCACGTCTCAATTGTCTCAAGGCTTAAAAATGATTCCTTAACCTGTTTCCTCACCGTCATCTACATTGATGGAAGTGGATATAACAAGTGACATCAATAAGGGATCATAGTTTTCACCTGGATTCACCGGGTCAGTCTATGTCATGGAAAGGGCATAATGTTTTGTGTACACAGTGTGTATATTCATGCTACACACACACACACACAAACACACACACACACACACACACACACACACACACACACACACACACACACACACACACACACACACACACACACACACACACACACACACACACACACACACACACACACACACACACACACACACACACACACACACACACACACACACACATCACAACTGCTACCAGACTTGTATTATGATTGCTAAATACCACACAATTTAGACACCTGCCCCCAATCCTACCTTCCCTAAAACATGTAAATATGTTACTATAAATTGTGCCTTCCTGTATTATACTTGCAGTGTATGCTAAAATGTTTATTCTATTCTACTGAGCCATTTGCTATGTGTTCGTATTCTTATCTTTTATTATTTATTGTTGCATTGGAACCTGCAAGAAAGCATTTCACTGGATGGTGTATACCATGTGTATCCCATACATACTGTACGACTAATACAACTTGAAACTTGGCTGGGAGAGTGGAGGTGTGGCGTTGCCTCCAGTGACCTATCAACTGTACGCCCCCACCACCGGAGATATATTCTCAGCTAAAACCAAAGGGGAAAAGCCCAGGGTGGTGGGAGTTGTAGACAGTAGAGACGAATTGTCGCCTAGCCTTGTGCACTGCGCTGCGGGTGAGTCTGATTCAGATATGAGATCTCTAACCCACTGAGGGACTCAGACTCTAGACAGAGCAGAGCAGGAGACAACAGGAGAAAAGGCAATTGTCTGAGTTCCCCCAGGGTTCACTTTGAGGGTAGAGCTACTCAGCAGAGGGTATTGATCCATACACAGTGTCACAGTGCCTGGCAAGGCCTCCCCAGAGAGGACAGACACTGTATCCCAGTCAGCAGGACAGCTCAAACCATTAGCCCAGCCACCCCCAACCCCACACTGACTGGCTGGCATACAGTATGGAAGAACCTCCATGTGGGAAAAGCAAGCAAATCCAAGAAGAACTCCCATGCGACATCTTCCCTGAGGTCTATCTGTGAACAGGTAGATTAAAAGCCATATACACTGAACAAAAATATAAACACAACATGTAAAGTGTTGGTCCCATGTTTCAAGGGATGAAATAAAAGATCCCAGAATTGTTCAATCTGCACAAAAAGCTTATTTCTCTCAAATGTTGTGGACAAATTTGTTTACATCGCTGTTAGAGAACATTTCTCCTTTGCCAAGATAATCCATCTACCTAACAGTTGTAGCATATCAAGGAGCTGATTAAACAGCATGATCATTACACAGGTGCACGTCGTGCTGGGGACAACCAAAGCCCAATCTAAAATGTGCAGTGTTGTCACACAACAAAATTCCACAGATGTCTCAAGTTTTGAGGGAGTGTGCCATTCGCATGCTGACTGCAGGAATGTCCATCAGAGCTGTTGCCAGAGAATTGAATGTTAATTTCTCTACCATAAGCAGCCTCCAATGCCGTTTTAGAGAATTTGGCAGTATGTCCAACCTGCCTCACAAATACAGACCACGTGTAACCACGCCAGCCCAGGACCTCCACATCTCGCTTCTTGCGGGATGGATCGTCAGACCAGCCACTCGGACAGCTGATGAATCTGAGGAGTATTTCTGTCTGTAATAAAGCCCTTTTGTGGGTATAAACTCATTCTGATTGGATGGGCCTGGATCCCCAGTGGGTGGGCCTATGCCCTCCCAGGCTCACCCATGGTTGCTCTCCTGCCCAGTCATGTGAAATCCATAGATTAGGACCTAATTTATTTATTTAAATTGACTATTTTCCTGATATGAACTGTGACATGGGGGGCTCCCAAGTGGCACGACGGTCTAAGGCACTGCATCTCAGCAAGAGGCAGTTCCTGGTTCAAATCCAGGCTGCATCATATCCGACCGTGATAGGAATTCCGATAGGGCAGTGCACAATTGGCCCAGCGTTGTCTGGGGTAGGCCATCATTGTAAATAAGAATGTGTTCTTTAATTAACTGACTTGCCTAGTTAAATAAAGGTTAAATGTAAAGAAAACTCAAATTGTTGCGTTTATATTTTGGTTCAGTATATATAGCGCTGGGTAGAATAAGTAGAATCGAATAGGTAGGTAGGTAGGTAATTGGAAATTCGTTGTAGTATGACCACGATACACATGCACACGTGGACACACACTTATAAACTGTGATGAATACAGTTAGGTTCATATCAGGTCAATATTATACAGTACCCCTAACCAATTATCTAAGACAGTGGTTCCCAAACTTTTTATAGCCCCGTCCCCCTTCAAACATTCAACCTCCAGCTGCGCACCCCTTGTAACACCAAGGTCAGCGCACTCTCAAATGTTGTTTTTTGCCATCATTGTAAGCCTGCCACACACACACTATACAATACATTTATTAAACATAAGAATGAGTGTGAGTTTTTGTCACAGCCCGGCTTGTGGGAAGTGACAAAGAGCTCTTATAGGACCAGGACACAAATAATAACATAATAATAATCAATCATTTTTCTCTTTATTTAACCATCTTACATTTTACATATAACATTTGTTGATCGAAAATTGTGAATAACTCACCACAGGTTATTCAGTAGAGTGTGCTTGAAAGAATGCACATAACTCTGCATGTTTGTGAGTGCAGAGAATCCAATCTCACATAGGTACGTAGTTGCAAAGGGCATCAGTGTGTTAACAGCATGATTTGCCAAGGCAGGATACTCTGAGCGCAGCCCAATCCAGAAATCTGGCAGTGGCTTCTGATTGAATTACATTTTCACAGAACCGCTTGCTGCAATTTCGATGAGGCTTTCTTATTCAGATATCATTAAGTGGACTAGATGCAGGGCATGAAAGGGATAACGAATCCAGTTGTTTGTGTCATCCGTTTCGGGAAAGTACCTAAGTAATTGCGCACCCAACTCCCTCACGTGCTACGCTATATCACATTTCACATTATCCGTAAGCTTGAGTTAATTTGCACACAAAAAATCATACAATGATGGAAAGACCTGTGTGTTGTCCTTGATAATGCAGACAGAGAAGAGCTCCAACTTCTTAATCATAGCCTCTCAATTTTGTCCCACACAATGAATATAGAGTCCCTGTCATCCTAGATTCAGATCATTCAGGTGAAAAAAACCATAATCCAGATAAGCCAGTCGTGTGAGAATCTAGTCATCATGCAAACGGTCAGACAAGTGAAAATTATGGTCAGTAAAAAAAACTTTAAGCTCGTCTCTGAATTTTAAAAAACGTATCAATACTTTGTCCCTTGATAACCAGCACACGTGTTGTAAAAGCGTTACATGGTCACTGCCCATATCATTGCATAGTGCAGAAAATAGACGAAAGTTCAGGTGCCTTGCTTTAACAAAGTTAACCATTTTCACTGTAGTGTCTAAAAGCTGTCAGGCATTCCCTTTGCAGCAAGAGCCTCTCGGTGGATGCGGCAGTGTATCCAAGTGGCATCGGGAGCAACTGCTTGCACGTGCGTTTCCACTCCACTATGTCTACCTGTCATGGCTTTTGCGCCATTAGTACAGATACCAACACATCTTGACCACCAAAGTCCATTAGATGTCACAAAGCTGTCCAGTACTTAAAAAATATAATTTCCTGTTGTCCTGGTTTCCAATGGTTTGCAGAAGAGGATGTCTTCCTTAATTGACCACCCATAAACGTAATGGACATATACCAGGAGCTGTGCCAGGTACGCCATGTCTGTTGACTCATCCAGCTTAAATGCATAGAACTCACTTGCTTGTATGCAAAGCAGTAATAGTTTCAAAACATCTCCTGCCATGTCACTGATGCGTCACGAAACAGTGTTGTTTGATGAAGGCATTGTCTGTATAATTTATTTAGCCTTTTCCCCCAGCATTGTCCCGGCCATATCTGCAACAGCAGGAAGAATTAATTCCTCCACGATAGTATGGGGCTTGCCTGTCCTAGCAACTCGCAACTAGCTCAACATATAAGACGCTTCTAGCCCTTTCTTATTAATGGTATCTGTTGCTTTTATACATGTCTTACTACTCGAAAGTCGTCTTAATTCTCACTCAAGAACTCCTGTGGTGTATATTTCTAATTGGCATGTTTTGTTTGTGCAAGAGTGAAAGTTTCATCAAGTTATGAAATAGCACTTTTGCACATATAACACACTGTGGCTGAGGAAAGGCACTACTCCCAATATAAGTGAACCCCAAATCAGTGTAGTTCTCATCAAATTTGCGCATCTTTGATGGTTCCACGTCCCTGTCTGTTGTTCGGTGCTTTCCCGGGTAAGGGGGCAGTAGCTCTTCAGCTGCATCAGATTCACAACTCTCAGTGTCCATGCTAGCTGGGCTAACAACAAATGTAGAATTACTGATGCTGGCAAAGGATGTGCTCGTAGAAGCAGAACAACTTGTGTCGTCGACAGGTGCAGGTGTAGTACTGCTGGTAGTAGCAGTACTACCAGTAGAGCTGGTATGTGTCTCTATGGACGGGCCTTACTTTTTTTAACCATTTATCCATTTTTGAGCAAATGGAATGAGCAGCAGCTACGTTTGGCTACATACGGATGGAATTCCCGTGAGAGAGTAATGTGATTGGATGTTCATTTCACATTATGTTGTTATTTCGCTGAATACTAGATGGTTTCATTTTTGGCAGTGAAACGAGGCTACTCAGGCGAGAACAAACCTCACCTAACTGTATAGTCCAGTTGGAAAATATCAACGGACTGTTTGAAAATGGAAATACTTTTTTTTTTTTTAATGTATAAAATGTAAATCCTTTATTTAGGCAGTTACCTGTATGTTAGTCAATGGCAAGTCAATGAGCTGAAATAAAATAAGAAAAGAGGGTGAATAAGTTGTCATCCACTGGACTTGGAATATTTGACAAATGGACTTGCCCTCCACTCCTGATGTTTTGAGAGGTTCTCAATGCAAATCACCTGCTCCACCTCTCCAATAATTCACAGTCAAATAAACTGAAGGAGCAACAGTCTCAAGCCTGGCCCTTAGGAGCCCCTCCCTTCACCCCAGGCCCCTCTCCTATCTCCCCCAGTGTCACTGGGACCCTATCAGGGGCCTTGGCTGTCAGAGGAACAATGAGAAACACTGCCTCCTCTGACACGCATCTGACAAAGACGCCAATTAGGCCCCATTCCCAAGGCTGTTTTTCAGGGTGACTGTGAGTGCTTTTATCTTTTATTACAAGGACATCTCTTCACAGAGTGATGTCACCAAGGAGAGAGGTGTACGGGGAAGCAGGGGATCTTTAATTGAGCTTTTTTTGTCTACTTTTTCAGCACATTCAAATGTCAGAAATAAATATCCATGTGAGAAGAACCCACATATTTCCCTGCACTGCAGCTCAGCTGCTCACTGCAAACCTGTCCAACCGATCACAGTCTAACAAGATGAGAATCCAGGCATGAGAAAACTGCCTGAACCCTTTTAACTGATCTTTCCACCTGACTGCTTGACGACACTAGCAGTAGCAATCAATAAAAAAAATACACAGGTGTGTGTTACATTTCCACACATGTCCACTATTTATTTAACACTTACACTATTAAATGACAAAGTACCTGAACTACACTATACTTCTACTTAATAAACACATCCAAAGAGAGGGGCTGTTATCACTGCAGTAGAAATCTCTCTGATGTGAACAGAAACTTTTTGGGTGTTTTCAGAGGGGACTAGTTAACTGATCCCACAATCCAGTGATGGAACTTCAATGGATACTTTGGGATTTTAGCAATGAAGCCCTTTACCTACTTCCCCAGAATCAGATGAACGTGTGGATAGTATTTTTATGTCTCTGCTTCTAGTATGAAGGAAATAAGAGGTAGTTTCGTGAGCCAACGCTAACTAGCATTAACGCAATGACTGGAAGTCTATGGTATCTACTACCATGGTAGCAGTTACCATAGACTTTCAGCCATTAATTAGCAATCGCGCTAACACTTCATACTGCATGCAGAGACATACAAATGGTATCCCTAAGTTTATCTGACTGTGGGGAAGTAGATAAAGGGCTTCATTGCCAAGATCCTGAAGTATCCCATTAAGTATTTTGGGCACTGGCCACCCGGCTAGTAGACCACAATTTTTACTAGCCCCAGTCCAAAATCCGCCATGCAATAAAGGAAAAGGAAAAATGTCACCTGTATCTCGAGCTAGTTTGGCACATTTTCTACTAGTCCGGTCTGAAAAGTAACTAACTAACGGGCTAACTTAATTTCTATCCCTTTCACAATTCCTGATTGGTCCTCTCATTCCTGCATGCCGAACAGGCATGCTCCATTACAGCTATGGCTAGAACAGCTTGGGCTGTGGGAGGGAGGAGAGAGATGACCAAAGGGAACCCAGCAACCTTATCTAAACACACCGCCAACGTGCTAGCCCAACCACCCACACAGGCATCAGGATCCACTGGTCCAACTGAAAGATAATGGAGTGACACATCACTCCAGAGATACAATACTCACTCCCACACACACTCACATATAACAAACACACATCCACCAACACACCCGATCTAATTAACTATAGTAGCGGAAGAAGCTACTTTGTTATGATGCATCTCTTTCTCCACCCCCCTCTGCATTCTCTTTCTCCACCCCTCTCCATTCTCCGTCTCCATCCCCCGTCTCCATCCCCCTCTCCATTCTCTGTCTCCATCCCCCTCTCCATTCTCCTTCTCCATCCCCCTCTCCACCCCCTTCTCCACCCCCTGCATTCTCCTTCTCCATCCCCCTCTCCATTCTCCTTCTCCATCCCCCTTCTCCATCCCCCTCTCCATTCTCCGTCTCCAACCCCTTCTCCATCCCCCTCTCCATTCTCCTTCTCCATCCCCCTTCTCCATCCCCCTCTCCATTCTCCTTCTCCATCCCCCTCTCCACCCCCTTCTCCACCCTCTGCATTCTCCTTCTCCATCCCCCTCTCCATTCTCCTTCTCCATCCCCCTTCTCCATCCCCTCTCCATTCTCCTTCTCCATCCCGCTTCTCCATCTCCCTCTCCACCCCTTCTCCACCCCCTGCATTCTCCTTCTCCATTCCCCTCTCTATTCTCTTTCTCATCCCCCTCTCCATTCTCCATCCCCCTTCTCCATCACTCTTCATTCTCCTTCTCCATCCCCCTCTCCATTCTCCATCCCCCTCTCCATTCTCCATCCCCCTTCTCCATCACTCTCTTCATTCTCCTTCTCCATCCCCCACTCCATTCTCCTTCTCCATCCCGCTTCTCCATCCCCCTCTTCATTCTCCTTCTCCATCCCCGCTTCTACTTCCCCCTCTTCATTCTCCTTCTCCATCCCATTCTTAATTCTCCTTCTACATCCCCTCTTCATTCTCCTTCTCCATCCCCCTCTTCATTCTCCTTCTCCATCCCGCTTCTCCATCCCCGTCTTCATTCTCCTTCTCTATCCCTCTTCTCCATCCCCCTCTTCAGTCTCATTCTCCATCCCCCTCTTCATTCTAATTCTCCATCCCCCTCTTCATTCTCCTTCTCCATCCCTCTTCTCCATCCCCCTCTTCATACTAATTCTCCATCCCCCTCTTCATTCTCCATCCCCCTCTTTATTCTCCATCCCCCTCTTCATTCTCCTTCTCCATCCCTCTTCTCCATCCCCCTTCTTCATTCTCCATCCCCCTCTTCATTCTCCATCCATCTTCCCCATTCCCCTCTTTATTCTCCATCCCCCTCTTTATTCTCCATCCCCCTCTTCATTCTCCATCCCCCTCTTTATTCTCCATCCCCCTCTTCATTCTCCATCCCCCTCTTTATTCTCCATCCCCCTTCATTTCATTCTCCATCCCCTCTTCTTCCATTCTCCATCCCCCTCTTCATTCTCCATCCCCCTCTTCATTCTCCTTCTCCATCTTCACTTCCCCCTCTTCATTCTCCATCCCCCCTTCATTCTAATTCATCTCCATCCCCATCCCTCTTCTTCATTCTCCATCCCCCTCTTCATTCTCCATCCCCCTCTTCATTCTCTTCATTCTCCATCCCCTCTTCTCTCATTCTCCATCCCCCTCTTCATTCTCCATCCCCCTCTTCATTCTCCATCCCCTCTCTTCATTCTCCATCCCCCTCTTTCATTCTCCATCCCCCCATTCTCCATTTATTCTCCATCCCCCTCTTCATTCTCCTTTCCATTCTCCATCCCCCTCTTCATTCTCCATCCCCCTCTTCATTCTCCATCCCCCTCTTTATTCTCCATCCCCCTTCCTCTTCATCCCTCTTCTCCATCCCCCTCTTCATTAATTCTCCATCCCCCCCATTCTCCATCCCCCTTTCATTCTCCATTCCCTTTATTCTCCATCCCCCTCTTTATTCTCCATCCCCCTCTTCATTCTCCATCCCCCTCTTTATTCTCCATCCCCCTTCATTCTCCATCCCCCTCTTTATTCTCCATCCCCCTCTTCATTCTCCATCCCCTCTTCATTCTCCATCCCCCTCTTCATTCTCCATCCCCCTCTTCATTCTCCATCCCCCTCTTCATTCTCCATCCCCCTCTTCATTCTCCATCCCCCTCTTTATTCTCCATCCCCCTCTCCATTCTCCATCCCCCTCTTCATTCTCCATCCCCCTCCATTCTCCATCCCCCTCTTTATTCTCCTTCTCCTTGCCCCTCTTTATTCTCCTTCTCCTTGCCCCTCTTTATTCTCCTTCTCCTTGCCCCTCTTCATTCTCCTTCTCCTTGCCCCTCTTTATTCACCGCTCACTCTCCCTCTAATAGTGTGGCCTTGTATGAGAACAAGCTGTGGATAGAGTTCACAGACACTGATTACCGTGGAACAAAAACACCAGGCCTCACATTCAAAGCCAATTACAGCCTTAAACGTTCTATCACCCCTCCTTAAATAAAGATCATAGCGTTTGAGTTATATATGGCGCAATGAGGCACAATGGGGAGAGTGTGATAAAGTCAAATTCATTTTCAGCTGAACTACTGTGCCCTGCCAAGTCATCCCACGTTAGAGATTCCTGCAGTGATCACCCCTGTGGTAAAAGAGCTGATCACTGACAGCAGATGCAAGGAGATTTGTTCAGAGAGGGAGAGAGTGGGACATGCAGAGCTAACAGGGAGTGGAAGAGAGAAAGGGGCCTGCTCATGCACATAGATCTGTTTACTCAAGAGATGTATGTCAAACATATACACACTCTACAGATGCTGTGAGATGATGTGAGTTGCCATTATTCCATTCCACAGTTCCACTACTCCATATCAATGCTTGACATTCATTGCTAGTGGTTGGTCCCCAGGGCTTCTACAGCCATTAAAAACCATGAATCATGAGGTTGTGATCTTTGACTGTGGTACGGTAGGGTGCCGTAGGAGGCCAGGGTGCCTTATGACTATTTAACCTTGTGTAACAGTGACTCTAAAGTGCACGCATGTGCACACACACACACACACACACACACACACACACACACACACACACACACACACACACACACACACACACACACACACACACACACACACACACACACACACACACACACACACACACACACACACACACACACACACACACACACACAATGCCTGATCCACCCCCAACAGTCATGGCCCTATATGAATATCAAAACCTACAAATCATAAACGCCATGTATTTATCACCCATGAAAGAGCATGTTAAAATGTTTATTCCTGTGGTGCCAAATTAGAAACACAGCCACTGGATACCATGACAGAATTATGAAAGCAATTTACTATCTCCATCTCATGATTTAGATTGCAGCCTCAATGCATTTCAAAGTGGGCATATCCATCTCGGATGTGCTTCCTCTAGACAGTGGCAATAAAAAGCAATCTTTGGAGAATTGCAAGGTGATTGTTGAGTAATAAGCCTGCTTGCAACAATATTTCAAGCAAATCACTGGGAGAGAAATGTCAATGAGGGAACCAAGCAATTTCCACTGAACATTGGCTGGAGACCAAAGTAGGGCACCTACAGAATTGGTGCCTGTGTCTGTATATTTGTGTATGCTTCTTCTTCTATATATCATTTGTGTACATGTAGAATGATAACAAGCTGTTCTTATGTTGATAAATAACTGCAGTATGTATTCAGTACCATTGATATCATACACCACATTTCACATTTGCATGGTATTTGCTCTGTAAGCTGAGATCCATAGTAGATTACACAGTATTATCATTAGGCACACACACACACTAAATTAAAAACTGTTAAAGACTCAATGCAGTCAAAAAAGTGATATTCCTGTGTTTTCTATACAGTGGAGCAAAAAAGTATTTAGTCAGCCACCAATTGTGCAAGTTCTCCCACTTAAAAATATGAGAGAAGCCTGTCATTTTCATCATAGGTACACTTCAACTATGTCAGACAAAATTAGAAAAAAATCCAGAAAATCACATTGTAGGATTTTTTTAATGAATTTATTTGCAAATGATGGTGGAAAATAAGTATTTGGTCACCAACAAACAAGCAAGATTTCTGTCTCTCACAGACTGTAACTTCTTCTTTAAGAGGCTCCTCTGTCCTCCACTCGTTACCTGTATTAATGGAATCTGTTTGAACTTGTTATCAGTATAAAAGACACCTGTCAACAACCTCAAACTGTCACACTCCAAACTCCACTATGGCCAAGACCAAAGAGCTGTCAAAGGACACCAGAAACAAAATGGTAGACCTGCACCAGGCTGGGAAGACTGAATCTGCAATATGTAAGCAGCTTGGTTTGAAGAAATCAACTGTGGGAGCAATTATTAGGAAATGGAAGACATACAAGACCACTGATAATCTCCCTCGATCTGGGGCTCCACGCAAGATCTTACCCCGTGGGGTCAAAATTATCACAAGAACGGTGAGCAAAAATCCCAGAACCACACGGGGGGACCTAGTGAATGAACTGCAGAGAGCTGGGACCAAAGTAACAAAGCCTACCATCAGTAACACACTACACCACCAGGGACTCAAATCCTGCAGTGCCAGACGTGTCCCCCTGCTTAAGCCAGTACATGTCCAGGCCCGTCTGAAGTGTGCTAGAGACCATTTGGATGATCCAGAAGAAGATTGGGACAATGTCATATGGTCAGATGAAACCAAAATATACCTTTTTTGTAAAAACTCAACTTGTCGTGTTTGGAGGACAAAGAATGCTGAGTTGCATCCAAAGAACACCATACCTACTGTGACGCATGGGGGTGGAAACATCCAGCTTTGGGGCTGTTTTTCTGCAAAGGAACCAGGATGACTGATCCGTGTAAAGGAAAGAATAAATGTGGCCATGTATCGTGAGATTTTGAGTGAAAACCTCCTTCTATCAGCAAGGGCATTGAAGATGAAATGTGGCTGGGTCTTTCAGCATGACAATGATCCCAAACACACCGCCCGGGCAACGAAGGAGTGGCTTCGTAAGAAGCATTTCAAGGTCCTGGAGTTGCCTAGCCAGTCTCCAGATCTCAACCCCATAGAAAATCTTTGGAGGGAGTTGAAAGTCCGTGTTGCCCGGCAACAGCCCCAAAACATCACTGCTCTAGAGGAGATCTGCATGGAGGAATGGGCCAAAATACCAGCAACAGTGTGTGAAAACCTTGTGAAGACTTACAGAAAACGTTTGACCTCTGTCATTGCCAACAAAGGGTATATAACAAAGTATTGAAATAAACTTTTGTTATTGACCAAATACTTATTTTCCACCATAATTTGCAAATAAATTCATTAAAAATCCTACAATGTGATTTTCTGGATTTCTTTTTCTCATTTTGTCTGTCATAGTTGAAGTGTACCTATGATGAAAATTACAGGCCTCTCTCATCTTTTTAAGTGGGAGAACTTGCACAATTGGTGGCTGACTAAATACTTTTTTGCCCCACTGTAGATATACAGTATATATATTGATTTTGACATTACGTCAGTTAAGATTAAGATAAGCAGAGTAAGGTGTTTACATGACTTTTGCATAATCTGCGTACTGCCATAATCAGTTTAATATCAAATTTTTACTGTGCATGTAAACGTACTCCGTGTTTATTATTCAAGCCGGCATTGATGTAGATGATGCTTATGATCAATATGCTTCTGAAGAGTGAGGGAGAGGGCCAGGAAAAGAGGGCTACTTTCTCTGTGTTGCTGTACCCTTGCTGAATCTCTCTCTCTCTGCAGAATCTCTTTGACAACCTTGTGAGTCAGTCATCCTGCTGTCCTCTCAATGACTGTCCCAGTACTGTTCCTGAACACATATGACCCATAATGTTGTGATAGTATTAGCTGCCTGTTTTGTCCTTGATGTGCAGCACTGTGACATTATGAACTGTGACTGTTAGCTGAGAATCCCATTCATTCAAATCGGTTCCTAGCGACCGGAATAATACTGGGATAAAATAATGTATCAAACTTGACAAAGCGAGGTCCTTCATGTACACATTCGACCATAGAAAATATATAATAATCAGAACCGGTAACATTTTTTAAAGGTTTTGGTTTATAATGTAAATGGTAATATGTAGTGTGAACATAAAATAGTTTTTTTATTAATGTTCTACTATATAAAGTGTATGCAAGGCAACAGTCTTTTAAAAGTCCAAACTTTTTTCATCTCAATATCAAATCAGGCACTTGTCATCTCCCGTCTGGATTACTGCAACTCGCTGTTGGCTGGGCTCCCTGCCTGTGCCATTAAACCCCTACAACTCATCCAGAACGCCGCAGCCCGTCTAGTGTTCAACCTTCCCAAGTTCTCTCACGTCACCCCGCTCCTCCGTTCTCTCCACTGGCTTCCAGTTTCGCATCCGCTACAAGACCATGCACCTCAGTACCTCTGATCAGGCCCTACACCCAAATAAGGGCACTGCGTTCATCCACCTCTGGCCTGCTCGCCTCCCTACCACTGAGGAAGTACAGTTCCCGCTCAGCCCAGTCAAAACTGTTCGCTGCTCTGGCTCCCCAATGGTGGAACAAACTCCCTCACGACGCCAGGACAGCGGAGTCAATCACCACCTTCCGGAGACACCTGAAACCCCACCTCTTTAAGGAATACCTAGGATAGGATAAGTGACCCCTCTCACCCCCCCCCTTAAGATTTAGATGCACTATTGTAAAGTGGCTGTTCCACTGGATGTCATAAGGTGAATGCACCAATTTGTAAGTCGCTCTGGATAAGAGCGTCTGCTAAATGACTTAAATGTAATGTTAAATGTAAAATCATTTCTAGGTAACAATTAAGTACTAACTGTGGCTGTTTTCAAATAAAATGGTCAAAAAGAAACAAAATGGCTTCTTAGCAAAGAGCACTTTTTAGAACTGTCTGGGAGTGGAGAGGGGGAGGAGAAACTCTAAACTAGCTGTTATTGGCAGGTTTGCAACTCGCTTTCTTACTGGGTTATTAACTAATTTACCCTCTGGTGATGTCATCAGACAGCCCAAAAATTCCATTCCAAACAATGTCAACATTTTCAAGGAAGTCTTTTCAAACAACTCTAAAAGGGCTATGTCACCATTTTCACAATTTGGAACAACTGAATGTATGTGTCTTAGAAGTAGTTTTCACATACAAACTCCATATATCTGAACTCAGAATTAAATAGGCTTCCCAAAAATAACATGGAACATTTATTTTGATTGGCGATTTCCTGCCTTTATCAGACTGCAACCAGGTAGCCTGATTTCAGGTGTGTCCATGTACACGTATACAGGATTATTAAGGAAATTGTTCTTTGTCAAAGCATGTTAACTTTTTAATCAAACTATTATATTAATCTAATTCTCCACAATAATTGCATTATTGTGTGCATGTAACAGTACTCAATGTCATTTCAGCTGCTGAGGAGGGCCCTGAAACAGAGGGCACGAAATTGAAAAAATATGGAAAAGGCAGAGCAATTGCAGCAAGGACCATGGCAAAAGCAGAAAGAGGAGAGAGATTGAGTAAGAGGGGGTGGGACGGGGATCATTCCTGGAAGAGGAGAGAGATTGAATAAGAGGGGGTGGGGCGGGGGATCATTCCTGGAAGAGGGAGAGATTGAGTAAGAGGGGGTGGGGCGGGGGATCATTCCTGGAAGAGGAGAGAGATTGAGTAAGAGGGGGTGGGGCGGGGGATCATTCCAGGAAGAGGGAGAGATTGAGTAAGAGGGGGGGGCGGGGGATCATTCCTGGAAGAGGAGAGAGATTGAGTAAGAGGGGGTGGGGCGGGGGATCATTCCTGGAAGAGGGGAGAGTTTGAGTAAGAGGGGGTGGGGCGGGGGATCATTCCAGGAAGAGGAGAGAGATTGAGTAAGAGGGGGTGGGGCAGGGGATCATTCCTGGAAGAGGAGAGAGATTGAGTAAAAGGGGGGTGGGGTGGGGGATCATTCCTGGAAGAGGAGAGAGATTGAGTAAGAGGGGGGTTGGGCGGGGGATCATTCCTGGAAGTCACTGTGAAAGTGACATTTCAGTATGAAGAGACACGGCATAGGGTTGAGAAGATTTAATGAGAGTGACTTTTTGGTCTCCCTCCTCCACTACTGGAGGGAATAACCTTTACAACTTCCCCGTGACAACCATCCCACAAGATATATGGGTGTCCTCTCATCAAGGGATAAAAAAGATGGACCCCAGGAAATCCAGACAGCAACCTTTCATTCTGCCACACATGGCAGGACACACATGAAAGCAACCGTATACTTCAGAAATAGGTTGGGCAAAGCAAGTTGAAAGCATGGGTATTGATTTCCTTGTCTTTTATCTACAGCAGTTGAAAGTCCATTTACGTCCATGTTGGGAATAAAGACCTTGAATAAAGAATTGATAGCGAGACCTTCTGTAAATATTGCTGTGAATGAAATCTGGTTCATAGATCAAATACAAATTACCAAATATGTAGTACTGTAGAATAGCATGGCAAAATACAAATGGTGGAATTGGCACAACACAATTTATAAATAACATATAGCGCAAATGAAAAGATGGATGACATACTGTACACTATAAACTGGGTCGTTCGAGACCTGAATGCTGATTGGCTGACAGCTGTGGTATATCAGACCGTTGTCACATTCTGACCTTAGTTCTTTTGATATGTCTTTGTTTTAGGTTGGTCAGGGCGTGAGTTAGGGTGGGTTGTCTATGTTTGTTTTTCTATGTTGTGTTTTGCGTTTGGCCTGGTATGGTTCTCAATCAGAGGCAGGTGTCGTTAGTTGTTTCTGATTGAGAATCATACTTAGGTAGCCTTTTCCCACCTGTTTTTCGTGGGTGATTGTTTTCTGTCTTTGTGTATGTCACCAGACAGGACTGTTTCATTTTGTGTCATTCTCTTTGTTATTTTTGTTTTAGTGTTCTGTGTTTAATAAATTCATCATGAACACATACCATGCTGCGCATTTGTCCTCCGATCCTTCCAACTACTCCTCCTCAGAAGAGGAGGAAGACGAGCATTACAACCATATTTTTTATTTAACCTTTATTTAACTAGGTAAGTTAAGGACAAATTCTTATTTACAATGACGGCCTAACCCGGCAAAAACCTTTACCCGGACGAGGCTGGGCCTATTGTGCGCCGCCCTATGGGACTCCCAATCACGGCCGGTTGTGATACAGCCTGGAATCGAGCCAAGGTCTGTAGTGACGCCTCTAGCACTGAGATGCAGTGCCTTAGACCGCTGCGCAACTCAGGAGCCCATGGGTATGACAAAGCACTTATTTCTACTGCTCTAATTACGTTGGTAACCAGTTTATAATAGCAATAAGGCACCTCTGGGATTTGTGGTATATGGCCACACGTCTAAGGGCTGTTCTTAGGCACGATGCACGATGCAACGCCTCCTCTGGCTTTATTGCTTAATTGATCAAACTTCTTATCCAGCCATTCTCAGTCTGCCAGGAGTTTGCCATTTCACTTCCTCTTGCTGCACTGAGCTGATGTATGGGCTGATTTTGATGGAACGCTAGTGACATAAATAGGGCCCTGTGTATTGGGCTATCATGTCACATGACTTAGATTTTAACTTTTATTTTAAGCCTTTTCCAAAAACTAGAATTACACCGAAAATTCAAGCAATTGCCTGAGGATGATGCTGGACCAATTGACATAAAACAAAAGAGGACAGTTTGATGAAAAAGCTTTAAATGAAAGGTTAAATTCCATGATGGTAGAAAACACGGGGCCCTAGCACATAAAGTATAGGAAGCCTGCTCCCAAACTGACTGTGATGTGAATGACTGCTCTGGAAATCTGGGGGATTTCTCTACATAAAACCCAGTGCAGGGTGAACAACATTGTTCACTCAGCACAAGGAGAGCTGTAGTAAAACACTAAAGCAATTCTCAATTCTGCTTTCCACTTGTTGTTCCTGTATGCCTCTCTATAAGAGGGTGCATAGATCTAAGATGCCAACATGACTCTCTTTAGAACCTATGCTCCAACTGTAACCCAGGCTTTGCATCTCCAGAGGTGGATGCATACAGTACAGTATGTCTGGTCTTCCTCACGTATCACCAGCCTTTATAATGATCCCCATTAGCATGTCCATCTGCTCTGTTCGAGACAGCAGACATTGGAAGCTGGGGCTTAGAATGACTCCCCTTTAACCCATTCCAGAGTGCTAGACTAGATCACATCCCATTATTACACGAAGAGGTTATGTAGTATAGTGCGGCACTCCGTCTCTCACAGTTACACTGCACAGGAAACTGTTACGCATTCTAGTCAAGGCCAGCTTCTCTGAATCATGTAACAGAAAAGAAAAGATACGCACATACACATTTATTCATGCTTTTTGCCACACATTAACTTTCATGTGTACCCACTCACATAAAAATGTACACTACCGGTCAAACATTTTAGAACACCTACTCATTCAAGGGTTTTTCTTTATTTTATACTATTTTCTACATTGTAGAATAATAGTGAAGGCATCAAAACTATGAAATAACACATGGAATAATGTAGTAACCAAAAAAGTGTTAAACAAATCAAAACATATTTTATATTTGAGATTCTTCAAATAGCCACCCTTTGACTTGATGACAGTTTTGCACACTCTTGGCATTCTCTCAACCAGCTTCACCTGGAATGCTTTTTCCAACCGTGTTGAAGGAGTTCCCACATATGCTGAGCACTTGTTGGCTGCTTTTCCTTCACTCTGCGGTCTGACTCATCCCAAACCATCTCAATTTGGTTGAGGTCGGGGATTGTGGAGGCCAGGTCATCTGATGCAGCACTCCATCACTCACCTTCTTGGTAAAATAACCCTGGAGACTGTGTAAGATGGGATGGAGTCCAAACCAGATGGGATGGACTCCAGACCAAAGGACAAATTTCCACCAGTCTAATGTCCGTTTCTCGTGTTTCTTGGCCCTAGCAAGTCTCTTCTTCTTATTGGTGTCCTTTAGTAGTGGTTTCTTTGCAGAAATTCGACCATGAAGGCCCGATTCACACAGTCTCCTCTGATCAGTTGAGGTTGAGATGTGTTTGTTACTTGAACTCTATGAAGCATTTATTTGGGCTGCAACTTCTGAGGCTGGTAACTCTAATTAACTTATCCTCTGCAGCAGAGGTAACTCTGGGTCTTCCATTCCTGTGGAGGTCCTCACGAGAGCCAGCTTCATCATAGCACTTGATGATTTTTGAGACTGCACTTGAAGAAACTTTCTTGAAATTTTTGTATTGACTGACCTTCATGTCTTAAAGTAATGATGGACTGTCATTTCTCTTTGCTTATTTGAGCTGTTCTTGCCATAATATGGACTTGGTCTTTTACCAAATAAGACTATCTTCTGTATACCCCCCTACCTTTGTCACAACACAACTGATTGGAAAGAAATTAAAAAGGTAAGACATTCCACAAATGAACTTTTAAGAAGGCACACCGGTTAATTGAAATGCATTCCATGTGACTACTTCATGAAACTGTTTGATAGAATGCCAAGAGTGTGCAAAGCTGTCATCAAGGTCAAATGTGGCTATTTAAAGTAAAAATATAAAACATATTTTGATTTGTTTAACACTTATTTGGTTACTACATGATTCCATATGTGTTATTTCATAGTTTTGATGTCTTCACTATTATTCTACAATGTAGAAAATAGAAATAATAAAGAAAAACCCTTGAATGAGTAGGTGTTCTAAAACGTTTGATTGGTAGTGTACATACGTATACACAAACGTACACAAGAGCAGTGATGAATACGACAAAAGATCTGGGACTGCTATACTGTAGTGTGTGATTGACAGCTGAGATTACATACTGGTTAGTCGAGGTAGTAGACTGCTATTAAATTTCTTCCTCACTGTTTACTCTGGGAAAACATTTTAATAACAGAGCTGTCACACAGAAAACGTGTCAACTTTCTTATGGAAATCACCAACACTCTGCTGCCAGTCTGCCCATGCATACAGTCCACTAACTACCATTAATTCCCTCACTCTTGACAGAAACCACTGCACTTATCAACAACCTGAAATTGGGTTCATTCAGAATATGTACACAGCCAGTGAAGAGTGTGCTCTTATTAAAGAATACAATGGAATAAATGCATCTGCTTGAAGGCCCAGCCTTGCTTTCGAACCACATACAGTACATACATTAGGTCAACAGGGTCAATAGTATGGTTAAACTGTACAAATACAAACTACATAGATCAATCAAGATGGTGAAACACATGTATAGGGAGAAAGTGGAGGAGCAATTCAGCGGGTCTGACACAAGGCGTATAACGCAGTGGCTCCTAACGATCACAGATTACAAAAAAGAAAGCCAGCCGTGTCGCTAACAGCTAAGTATTTACAGTCTCCATGGAGGACGTGTATAAGTCATTCAAACATATTAACCCTCGTAAGTCTGCTGGCCCAGACGGCATCCAAAGCCGTGCCCTCAGAGCATGTGCAGAGCAGCTGGCTGTTGTGTTTTCAGACATTTTCAATCTCTCTTGCTCAGGCCGCTATCCCCACCTAATTCAAGATGTCCACTACCATCCCTGTGCCCAAGAAAGGGAAAGTGACACATTCTCATCATGAAGTGCTTCGAGAGGCTAGTTAAAGACCACATCACCTCTACCCTCCCCGACACACTCGGCCCTCTCCAATTTGCTTAATGCCCCTGACAGATCCACGACGCAATCGCCATTGCACTGCCCACTGCTCTCACTCACCTGGACCAAAATGAATGCATATTTGAGGATGCTGTTCATCGACTACAGCTCGGGTTTCAATACCCTATTACCCTTTAAGCTCACCACAAAGCTCATGGCCCTGGGTCTGAACACCTTCCTATGCTACTGGGTCCTAGACTTCTTGACGGGCCGGCCCCAGGTGGTGAAGGTAGGCAACATCACCTACTCCACACTGACCCTCAACACAGGAGCCCCACAAGGGTGCGTCCTCAGTCCCCTCCTGTACAGGACCAAGCCTGGCCTGTTGAGGAGTGACGGACTCCATCCTAGCTGGAGGGGTGCTCTCATCTTATCTACGAACATAGACAGGGCTCTAACTCCCCTAGCTCCACAATGAGACAGGGCGCAGGCCAGGCGGCAGGCTGTTAGCTAGCACAGTAAGTGTAGTCATCTCAGCTATCCCCATTGAGACTGTCTGTGCCTCGACCTAGGTTGGGCAAAACTAAACATGGCGGTGTTCGCCTAAGCAATCTCACTGGAATAAAGACCTTCTCCATTCCTGCCATGATTGAAAGAGATTGTCATACCTCACATCTCAAAATAGGGCTAAATGTTTGATCCCTCACTTCAAAGGCAGTTATTGTCAATGAACTAATCACTGATCATAATCTTGATGTGATTGGCCTGACTGAAATATGGCTTAAACCTGATGAATTTACTGTGTAAAATGAGGCCTCACCTCCTGGTTACACTAGTGACCATATACCGCACGCGTCCCGCGGAGGTGTTGCTAACATTTATGATAGCAAATTTCAATTTACAAAAAAAAAAACGGCATTTTTGTCTTTTGAGCTTCTAATCATGAATTCCATGCAGCCTACTCAATCACTTTTTATAGCTACGGTTTACAGGCCTCCTGGGTCATATACATCGTTCTTCACTGAGTTCACTGAATTCCTATCGGACCTTGTAGTCATGGCAGATAATACTCACATTTTTGGTGACTTTAATATTCACCTGGAAAAGTCCACAGACCCACTCCAAAAGCCTTCCGGAGTCATCATCGACTCAGTGGGTTTTGTCCAACATGTCTCCGAACCTACTCACTGCCACAGTCATACTCTGGACCTAGTTTTGTCCTTTGGAATAAATGTTGTGGATCTTAACTTTGTGAGGCTAGGGGGCAGTATTTGGACGTTTGGATGACTGAGGTGCCCAAAGTAAACTGCCTGTTACCCAGGCCCAGAAGCTAGGATATGCATATGGTAGTATTGGATAGAAAACACTCTTAAGTTTCTAAAACTGTTATAATAATGTCTGTGAGTATAACCAAACTAATTTGGCAGGCGAAATCCTGAGGACATCCATCCAGGATTTTCTTTTTTTGAGGTCATTGGACGTTTTAATGCTTTTCTATGGGAAAGTCTAATAATTAGGACCCGAATTGCAGTTCCTATGGCATCCACTAGATGCCAACAGTCTTTAGAAATGGTTTCATGCTTGAGTTTTGAAAAATGAAGAAGTATTCATATCCTTTCGAAGTATCCCTCTGAAGGATTCTATTCTTTTTGCGCGCACCTCGTTCTTTTTCTCCGGTATTGAACACAGTTTATTCCGTCTTCAATTTTATCGATCAAAGCTGTCACCCCTGGTGAAAATACTTGAAACCCTTGTAAGTGAACAGCTGAAAGAGTTTTTATTTACTAACTCTATTTTATCAATGTACCAATCGGGCTTCAGGAAGAAGCATAGCACAATTACAGCAGCCATGAAGGTTTTAAATGATATCACTGAAGCCATTGACAAACAACAGCACTGTGTCTCACTTTTTATTGATCGCTCTAAGGCTTTTGATACAGCTGATCATGCTATACTAAGGCAAAAGGTTTACTACCTTTTTATTTGTGCATTTTTATTGTTCAGAAATATGGTGGGTACTCTCTTCGTTCGCTGGACTTTATCCTGCTGACTGTTCCAAATGTTCGAACTGAATTTGGTAAGATGCTCCATCAAGATGATCCATCATCTTGGAACACCTTACAAAATACTTTTAAACTGGAAGAACTTGTCCCGATTGATGTTTATAATCACTGATGAAGCATTTTGAGGCTGATTCCTTGACCTGTCAATCTCTTTAATTTGCTGTTTTAGACTTTTGTAATTCAATGGTTCTCTTGCAATTCAATGGTTTTTACTAGATTACTTGTAGTTTTTCATGTTGTCTGTCTGTAATATATTTGTAATGACTTGGTGCTGCCTATTTTGGCCAGGGCGCTCTTTAAAAAGAGATTTTAATCTCAATGAGCCCTTCCTGGTTAAATAAAGGTTAAATAAAATAATTAAAGCTTGGAAAAACAGTACCGTGCAGTATCGAAGAGCTTTCACTCCTGCTCAATCATCCTATTTTTCCAACTTAATTGAGGAAAACAAGAACAATCCCAAATGTCTTTTTGATACAGTCGCAAAGCTAACTAAAAAGCAGCATTCCCCAAGAGAGGATGGCTTTCACTTCAGCTGTGATAAATTCAATAACTTTTTTGAGGAAAAGATCATGATCATTAAAAAACAAATTACGGACTCCTCTTTATTCCTCCAAAGCTCAGTTGTCCTGAGTCTGCACAACTCTGCCAGGACCTAGGAACAAGGGAGACACTCAAGTGCTTGAGTACTATATCTCTTGACACAATGATGAAAATAATCATGGCCTCTAAACCTTCAAGCTGCATACTGGACCCTATTCCAACTAAACTACTGAAAGAGCTGCTTCCTGTGCTTGGCCCTCCTATGTTGAACATAAAATTTGCTCTCTATCCATCGGATGTGTACCAAACTCACTAAAAGTGGCAGTAATAAAGCCTCTCTTGAAAAAGCCAAACCTTGATCCAGAAAATATGAAAAGCTATCGGCCAATATAGAATCTCCCATTCCTCTCAAACGTTTTTGAAAAAACTGTTGTACAGCAAGTCACTGCCTTCCTGAAGACAAACAATGTATATGAAACGCTTCAGTCTGGTTTTAGACCCCATCATAGCATTGAGACTGCACTTGTGAATGTGGTAAATGACCTTTTAATGGCGTCAGACTGAGGCTCTGCATCTGTCCTCATGCTCTTAGACCTTAGTGCTGCTTTTGATACCATCGATCACCACATTCTATTGGAGAGACTGGAAACCCAAATTGGTCTACACGGACAAGTTCTGGCCTGGTTTAGATCTTATCTGTCGGAAAGATATCAGTTTGTCTCTGTGGATGGTTTGTCCTCTGACAAATCAAGTGTAAATTTTGGTGTTCCTCAAGGTTCAGTTTTAGGACCACTATTGTTTTCACTATATATTTTACATCTTGCTGATGTTATTTGGAAACATAATGTTAACTTTCACTGCTATGCAGATGACACACAGCTGTACATGTCAAGGAAACATGGTGAAGTCCAGTGCCCTAGCTGGAAGCCTGTGTTTCAGACATAAGGAAGTGGATGGCTGCAAATGTTCTACCTCTAAACTCGGACAAAACAGAGATGCTTGTTCTAGGTGCCAAGAAACAAAATGATCTTCTGTTGATTCTGACAATTAAACTTGAAGGTTGTACAGTCGTCTCAAATAAAACTGTGAAGGACCTCCACGTTACTCTGGACCCTGATCTCTCTTTTGACGAACATATCAAGACTGTTTCAAGGACAGCTTTTTTCCATATACGTAACATTGCAAAAATCCTAAACTTTCTGCCGAAAAATGCAGAAAATGAATCCATGCTTTTGTCACTTCTAGGTTAGACCACTGCAATGCTCTAGTTTCCGGCTACCCAGACAAAGCACAAAATAAACTTCTGTTAGTGCTAAACACGGCTGCACAAAAAAATGTGATCACATTACTCCAGTGCTAGCCTCTCTACACTGGCTTCCTGTAAAGGCAAGGGCTGATTTCAAGGTTTTACTGCTAACCTACAAAGCATTACATGGGCTTGCTCCTACGTATCTCTCTGATTTGGTCCTGCCTTACATACCTACATACCTACACGTACGCTACGGTCACAAGACGCAGGCCTCCTAACTGTCCCTAGAATTTCTAAGCAAACAGCTGGAGGCAGGGCTTTCTCCTATAGAGCTAAATTTTTATGGAATGGTCTCCCTAGCCATGTAAGAGACACAGACTCGGTCTCAACTTTTAAGTCTTTATTGAAGACTCATCACTTCAGTAGGTCCTATGATTGAGTGTAGTCTGGCCTAGGAGTGTGAAGGTGAACGGAAAGGCACTGGAGCAACGAACCGCCCTTGCTGTCTCTGCTTGGCAAGTTCTCCTCTCTCCACCGGGATTCTCTGCCTCTAACCCTATTACAGAGGCTGAGTCACTGGCTTACTGGTGCTCTTTCATGCCGTCCCTAGGAGGGGTGCATCATTTGAGTGGGTTGAGTCACTGATGTGATATTCCTGTCTGGGTTGCCCCCCCCCCCTTGGCTTGTGCTGTGGCGGAGATCTTTGTGGGCTATACTCAACCTTGTCTCAGGATGGTAAGTGGGTGGTTGAAGATATCCTTCTAGTGGTGTGGGGGCTGTGCTTTGGCAAAGTGGGTGGGGTTATATCTTGCCTGTTTGGCCCTGTCCGTGGGTATCGTCGGACGGGGCCACAGTGTTTCCCGACCCCTCCTGTCTCAGCCTCCAGTATTTATTCTGCAGTAGTTTATGTGTCGGGGCTAGGGTCAATCTTTTATATCTGGAGTATGTCTCCTGTCTTATCCGGTGTCCTGTGTGAATTTAAGTATGCTCTCTCTAATGCTTTCTTTCTCTCTTTCGGAGGACCTGAGCCCTAGGACCATGCCTCAGGACTACCTGGCCTGATGACTCCTTGCCAGTCCCAAGTCCACCTGGCTGGACTGCTGCTCCAGCTTCAACTGTTCTGCCTGCGGCTAAGGAACCCTGACCTGTTCACCGGACATGCTACCTGTCCCAGACCTGCTGTTTTCATCTCTCTAGAGACAGCAGGAGTGGTAGAGATACACTGAATGATCGGCTATGTGATTATAGTTTGACCCTGCTGGTCATCTATGAACATTTGAACATCTTGTCCATGTTCTGTTATAATCTCCACTCGGCACAGCCAGAAGAGGACTGGCCACCACCATAACCTGTTTCCTCTACGGGTTTCTTCCTAGGTTATGGCCTTTTCTAGGGAGTTTATCCTATCCACCGTGCTTCTACACATGCATTGCTTGCGGTTTGGGGTTATAGGCTGGGTTTCTGTACAAATCTTTGAGATATCAGCTGATGTAAGAAGGGCTTTATGAATACATTTGATTTGATTTGATTTACTCCATGCATACATGCGTTGGGCAAGTAATTAAACAATTGCTGGATCGAATCCCCGAGCTGAGAAGGTAAAAATCTGTCATTCTGCCCCAGAGCAAGGCAGTTAACCCACTGTTCCCCAGGGCCAAAGACGTGGATGTCGATTATGGCAGCCCCCCGCACCTCTCTGATTCAGAGGTTAAATGCAAAAGGCACAGTTCAGTTGAATACATTCAGTTGGACAACTAACTAGGTATCCATCCCCCTTTCCCTTTCCCACAACTGTGTGGCCTCACACAGTTCCAACGCCATAATGAAGTTAGCTGATGACACAACGATAGTAGGGCTGATTAACAACAATGACAAGACGGCCTACAAGGAGGAGGTAGGCACCCTGACGGTTTGGTTCCAGGTAAACAGCCTCTCCCTTAACATCAGAAAAACAAAGGAGCTGATTGTGAACTTCAGGAGGAACCAGGCTGGGCATGCCCCCATCCTCATCAATGGACGTTGAGACTAGAGGTTGACCGATTATGATTTTCAACGCCGATACTGATTCCGATTATTGGAGGACCCCAAAAAAAAGGCCGATACCGATTAATCGCCCGATTTTTTTAATGCATTTGTAATAATGACAATTACAACAATACTGAATGAACACTTATTTTTTACTTAATATAATACATCAATAAAAATCTATTTAGCCTCAAATAAATAATGAAACATGTTCAATTTGGTTTAAATAATGCAAAAACAAAGTGTTGGACAAGAAAGTAAGTGCAATATGTGCCATGGAAAAAAGCTAATGCTGAAGTTCCTTGCTCAGAACATGAGAACATATGAAAGTTGGTGGTTTGTTTTAACATGATACTTCAATATTCCAAGGTAAGAGGTTTTAGGTTGTAGTTAATATAGTATTTATAGGACTATTTCTCTCTATACCATTTTGTATTTCATATACCTTTGACTATTGGATGTTCTTATAGGCACTTTAGTATTGCCAGTGTAACAGTATAGCTTTCGTCCCTCTCCTCGCTCCTACCTGGGCTCGAACCAGGAACACATCGACAACAGCCACCCTCGAAGCAGCGTTACCCATTCAGAGCAAGGGGAACAACCACTCCAAGTATCAGAGCGAGTGACGATTGAAACGCTATTAGCGGGCACCCCACTAACTAGCTAGCCATTTCACATCGGTTACACCAGCCTAATCTCGGGAGTTGATAGGCTTGAAGTGATAGACAGTGCTGTGCTTGCAAAGAGCTGCTGGCAAAATGCACGAAAGTGCTGTTTGAATGAATTATTACGAGCATGCTGCTGCTTACCATCGCTCAGTCAGACTGCTCTATCAAATATCAAATCATAGACTTAATTATAACATAACACACAGAAATATGAGCCTTTGGTCATTAATATGGTCGAATCCAGAACTATAATTTCGAAAACAAAACGTTTATTATTTCAGTGAAATACGAAACCGTTCCGTATTTTATCTAACGGATGGCATCCATAAGTCTAAATATTCCTGTTACATTGTACAACCTTCAATGTTATGTCATAATTACGTAAAAGTCTGGCAAATTAGTTTGCAATGAGCCAGGCTGCCCAAACTGTTGCATATACCCTGACTCTGCGTGCAATGAACGCACAATTTCCCCTGGTTAATATTGCCTGCTAACCTGGATTTCTTTTAGCGAAATATGCAGGTTTAAAAATATTTACTTCTGTGTATTGATTTTAAGAAAGGCATTGGTGTTTATGGTTAGGTACAGTCATGGAACGATTGTGCTTTTTTCATAAATGCGCTTTTGTTAAATCATCCCCCTGCGTTGCATCGATTATATGTAACGCAGGACACGCTAGACAAACTAGTAATATCATCAACCATGTGTAGTTAACTAGTGATCATGATTGATTGATTGATTGATTGTTTTTTATAAGATAAGTTTAATGCTAGCTAGCAACTTACCTTGGCTTCTACTGCATTCGCGTAACAGGCAGGCTCCTAGTGGAGTGCAATGAGAGGCAGGTGGTTAGAGCGTTGGACTAGTTAATGTTGCAAGATCGAATCCCGGAGCTGACAAGGTAAAAATCGGTCGTTCTACCCCTGAACAAGGCAGTTAACCCACCGTTTCTAGGCCGTCATTGAAAATAAGAATGTGTTCTTAACTGACTTGGCTAGTTACATAAAGGTGTAAAAAAAAATAGGCCAAATCGGTGTCCAAAAATACGATTTACGATTGGTAACGACTTTAATCGGCCATTCCAATTAATCGGTCGACCTCTAGTAAAGGCGTTCAAAAACTATAAGTTCCTCGGCGTACACATCTCCTCTGAGCTGAAATAGTCAAACCGCACGGACACCATGGTGAAGAAGGCATGACAGCAACTCTTCAATCTCAGGATGCTGAAGAAATTTGGCCTGTCCCCGAAGGCCCACACAGTGTTCTACAGGAGCACCATCGAGAGCATACTGTCAAGCTGCATCACAGCCTGGTACGGCAACTCCACCGCTGCGGACTGCAAGGTGCTACAGAGTGAGGTATACTCAGCCGAACGTACCATTGGGTACACACTGCCTACCCTCCAGGACACCTACAACACCAGGTGTCGCAGGAAGGCCAAGAAGTTCACCAGAAACCCCAGCCACCTGAGTAATGTCCTGTTCTTTCCGTTTCCATCACTCAGATGCGGGCAGTATAGGAGTATCATTGCAAAAACTGTAAGACTGGCCAATAGCTTCCACCCCCAGACCAACAGACCATCAGGCTGCTGAACAAACCCGTCGGGCTTCCTACTTCCACTCCTCTCCCCCGATGAACATTTCCCCTCTCCCACCTCCAGGGGGGGTGTTTACCCTGCCCCGCTCCAGTGGACATTATCACACTGAATAGTCACCACTAGTAAGCCACCTGCGCCCCCACCCCAATGGACATTTACCATTGTACAGTTGTCAATATGTATATACTCAAATTTGTATTATTATCTATTTTTATTATATTTTTGTATTTTTATTTCACTTTGTGCTGAATTGTTGGAGCTTGAAGCTTAAGAATTTCACTGTACCATATAATTACATCTGCAACCCTGTACATGTGCCTATTAAACTCTCTAATCTAATCATTATGAACAGACACAGCAAACATAACATGGTGGAACTGTGTGTGTTCAGCCGTATGTGAAGCACCAGGAAGAAGACCCAGGCACTGTAGCTGAACTGGCATATCACTGCAGAAGGAACATGCTTATTTCCTTCAAGAGGAGGTTGATCTGGGTGAATGATGTATGTTAGGATAATGTATGCCTGGGATGGGACAGGGTCACAGGGAGAGAGCTAGAATGGTTTGTGGGTCTCGTGTGGAACAGGATGCCGGACATATAAACCATCAGGATTACAGTGGAAATGGCTGCTCTGTCATGACGCACCCAAGCTTGTGCTAAACTAAACTCTGCTTGCTTTGGTAAATATGTGACATAGTCAATCTGAATATGTCACTGTTGAATGGATATCAGTCAGTCAGTGTGCACAGTCAGACGGCGGTGAACTGTGAACAATGCAGTCTGCCAAAAATAATTGTAAAAAAGATGAGGGGATGAATGGCAGATGTGATGTATGTTCTCATTTGTGTTTACCAGTCAGCCTAGAGAGAGAGAGAATGAGGTAACAGTAACACCACTCACATGTAGCGCAGGTGGGGGTTCTGGGAGAAGGCTCTGGCCTGGATACCTCGCAGGTTTCCGTTCATGATTGTTCTGGAAGAGACACACAGTGACACACACACGTAAGGCATGTAAACAGTTTACTGAAAGTTACACATATGGAAATAATTATACACAGGCATGAGATCGTGTCAATTTACATTGGTGAGATGTTTAGCATAAAGTGGAAAAAACAATTCACTCAAGGTTACTATTGTTGATACTAACAGATCTTTCCTCCTACGTTTATGGATAAAGTAAGCATGAAGAAAAATAAAATGCTATTCCACAATTATAACCACCGACATATTCCTGCCAGTGTGTCCATGGAAACCAGGGTTTTTCAGTGTAGCGTGGCTACACCCACACTAAGATGTAGGCACTCAGGTCGCACAAGCTTCACAGAAACAGCAACTGTCTGCTGATTGGTCGAAGACAGGTCTTCATAAATGTATCATTTACAGTTAATAATGGGCTGTGAAAGCAGTGCACTGGGAGTGTGGGAGGGAATATTTTGGGCTCTTAACTGAATTTTACACCGGCCAAGCTAACCAGTCAGATCATTGCCAGATCCGCTACCGGAACAAGCTAACCAGTCAGATCATTGCCCGATCCGCTACCGGACAAGCTAATCAGTCAGATCATTGCCAGATCCGCTACCGGACAAGCTAACCAGTTAGATCATTGCTAGGCCCGCTACCGGCCAAGCTAACCAGTCAGATCATTGCCAGATCCGCTACCAGGACAAGCTAACCAGTTAGATCATTGCTAGGCCCGCTACCAGCCAAGCTAACCAGTCAGATCATTGCCAGATCCGCTACCGGACAAGCTAACCAGTCAGATCATTGCTAGGCCCGCTACCAGCCAAGCTAACCAGTCAGATCATTGCCAGATCCGCTACCAGACAAGCTAACCAGTCAGATCATTGCCAGATCCACTACCGGACAAGCTAACCAGTCAGATCATTGCCAGGCCTGCTACCGGCCAAGCTAACCAGTCAGATCATTGCCAGATCCGCTACCGGACAAGCTAACCAGTTAGATCATTGCTAGGCCCGCTACCAGCCAAGCTAACCAGTCAGATCATTGCCAGATCCGCTACCAGACAAGCTAACCAGTCAGATCATTGCCAGATCCACTACCGGACAAGCTAACCAGTCAGATCATTGCCAGGCCTGCTACCGGCCAAGCTAACCAGTCAGATCATTGCCAGGCCCGCAATTGGCGACATTTGGGTCGCCAGATTGAAGAAGATTGAAGAATTCTAAAAGCCATCTTATCTTCCAGCCTGTCTCCCCTGCTCTTCTCCCTCCACACGGGGCATCATTATAGTCAGAATAGTATCAAGAGCTTGCATCTTCTCTCTCTCTCCTTAGCTGAGATCAATTATGTATATTGAATGCATTTTTATTTTAGGCATCTGCAAGCTGTTTATTTGCATTGAACAGTCTGCTGTTTTCAGTAGAATCCATCTGAGAGAGAATGATTACATCAGAACAGTCCCGATGGCATCATACAGTATGGCTAACAGTGATGTGAAACTGTAACACTGGGTGTTTGGTAGGCATAAATAGGCATGTTAAGACATTTATTCCCCCATATTGAATTTGGCTTAAACAAGGGCAGCCCAGTGGGTAATACAGTGTGGTCAATGTCAGACACATCAGGACCTGGGAGTGAAGGATTTAACAAGGCCAACACAGGCGTATGTGTCACATGTCCCCCTGTGGCTTGTACTTAAATATTAATCAGTGAGTTGGGCTGGCTGAGGCTCTGAGGCCCGTATTGCTGACCCAGCGTGTGCCCAGAGTAGCTCCTGCTCCGGTCTGCCTGTGCAGCACACTACCTGGTGAGTCATCCCTATCATCTAGCCCTGGCTGCTGCTGGAGGAGAGCGAGGGAGGGAGGGAGGGAGCAGAGGAGCCAGAGCCCACTCCAGGTGAGCTTGATGTTAATGAGAGGAGCTGTTAATCAGCCTTGTTCAACTGCTTTGGGTGTCCCCTAATAGGACCAGTGTTTAGACTGGGGGAGGCTGAAGGAGTTTGAGGGAGGCTGAGGGACACTGGTGGAAGCTCAGGCAGACTGGGGGGAACTGGGTGAGCCTGGAGGAGACTGGGGGAAACTGGGGGAGACTTCCAAGAGGGAAGTGTTCCCCACAGGTTCAGAGGGACCAGGATGTCTGACCAGGATGTCTGACCAGGATGTCGGAGGGTGGGTAGTAGGCATGGGGGGAAGGAATCAGCAAAGCAGGGAGGATGAAAAGAGACTTATTGTAGTGTTTAGCTTAGGCCAGGGTGTTTAGGGACTTAATTACATTTCCTGGCCGCTATTCCAGCGTTATTTGATCAGTGTAAACGGGCCGTAGGGAGGCCCTGTTGTTTTAGGCTGGCTGCAGTGCATTCAAATAAACACGCCTGCAACATAAGCAACTGCTAGTGGTCAATAGTGCTGATAGAGTATGTGTGCCAACCAGACCTGGTGCCATGTTCCTGGGTGGTGAGATAAGGATCATTGCATACCATTAAATGTCTTGCATATAGCATGTTTCAGGCCAAGAAACAGCCCATGGTCTCACATCCATATGGTATGCTATCATAACTAGATCAACACTGGGCTCACTCTGGGCTCTACAGCAACCACAGATCACCATCAGTATGTAAATGGTTTATGTTCCTGCTCTCTTCCCAGGTTTATACTCACAGTCTCTGAAGTCCAGTGTACAGCTCCATGTCCACATCTTTCAGCGTCTGCAGGCCAGTCCAGTTCTCAATGTGTCTGGAACACAGGGAAAGAACAGAAGACAGTCAGTTTAAAAATCTACTTTTAACCTATATGTTTATTCTGTGGATTTATGTACTGCATCTCTCGTATTTGTCGCATGTACAGTTAATCTCAGTTGTAAAGTTTATCCTTCCAGTCCCATCTGAGGAAGCTTCAAGGCAATACTGTACATAAAGGATATTAATATAGTCTAGTAAAGATACTATATTTACAAAAGTATGTGGCCACCCCTTCAAACTAGTGAATTCGGCTATTTAAAAAATATATATATATATATTTATTTATTTCACCTTTATTTAACCAGGTAGGCAAGTTGAGAACAAGTTCTCATTTACAATTGCGACCTGGCCAAGATAAAGCAAAGCCGTTCAACACATACAACAACAAAGAGTTACACATGGAGTAAAACAAACTTACAGTCAATAATACAGTAGAAAAATAAGTCTATATACAATGTGAGCAAATGAGGTAAAGGCAACAAAAAAAGGCCATGGTGGCGAAGTAAATACAATATATCAAGTGAAATACTGGAATGGTAGATTTGCAGTGGAAGAATGTGCAAGGTAGAGATAGAAATAATGGGGTGCAAAGGAGCAAAATAAATAAATAAATACAGTAGGGTGAGCGGTAGTTGTTTGGGCTAAATTATAGATGGGCTATGTACAGGTGCAGTAATCTGTGAGCTTCTCTGACAGCTGGTGCTTAAAGCTAGTGTGGGAAATAAGTGTTTCCAGAGATTTTTGTAGTTCGTTCCAGTGATTGGCAGCAGAGAACTGGAAGTTGATGCGGCCAAAGGAAGAATTGGTTTTGGGGTTGACCAGAGAGATATACCTGCTGGAGCGCGTGCTACAGGTGGGTGCTGCTATCTGGCAGTCTGACAGACAAATCTGAGTTTGGTGGATGCCAGGAGAACGCTACCTGCCCGAATGCATAGTGCCAACTGTAAAGTTTGGTAGAGGAGGAATAATGGCCTGGGGCTGTTCTTCATGGTTCATGCTAGTTCCAGTGAGGGAAATCTACAGCATACAATTACATTCTAAACAATTATGTGCTTGCAACTTGTGGCAACAGTTTGGGGAAGGTCCTTTCCTGTTTCAGCATGACAATGCCCCCGTGCACAAAGCGAGGTCCATACAGAAATGGTTTGTCGAGATCAGTGTGGAAGAACTTGACTGGCCTACACAGAGCCCTAACCCCAACACCACTGAACACCTTTGGGATGAATCGGAACGCCAACTGCAAGCCAGGCCTAATTGCCCAAAATCAATGGCCGACCTCACTAATGCTCTTGTGGCTGAATGGAATCAAGTTCCCGCAGCAATGTTGGAAGCAAGTCCCCACACAAACATCTAGTGGAAAGCCTTCCCAGAAGAGTGGAGGCTGTTATAGCAGCATAGCGGGGACCAACTCCATATTAATGCCTGTGATTTTGGAATGAAATGTTCAAGCAAGTGCAAGTGCAAGTGTTCATATACTTTTGGTCATGTAGTGTATGTGGGATACACTGTCTGGTATAATCATTTTCCTGTGTATGTCCCCCAGTGCAAGCACATTCACATGATTTAATGCTGTCTTAAATGAGCTACAATGCAATTACGTCCTGCGTAATGAGGGGACGTTTAATGAAAGCGAATGGCTGGAGGTCCCCAGAGCATCTCCACAACACTGAGCTAAAATCACTCTGGGTGCTCCATGCTGACTATTGATGCTCTTGAACTGTACTAAAACTGAAACTCAGCATTATTCAGTTTCCACTAGTTACCCAAGCCACAAAGTCAAAATTGGATAAATCATACAAATATTATTTTTAAGGTTAGGGTTAGGCATTAGCAGTGTGTTTAAGGTTAGGTTTACAGTTAGGGTTAGGTTTAAAACCACATTTTAAGATGATAAATTGTAGAAAAAGGTGGATTTATGACTTTGTGATTGTGGTAACTAGTGACGACCACATTCTGGTAAGAGCAAGACACTTCCTTAAAAGGTAGTTGTTACCTTTGGGCCTGGTGAAATTGCAATGCCTTATTGCTTATTTATTGTGGGCAATTAACTTGGTGAGTAACTTAATGAGTTAATGTTAAAAGACTCACCACAGTGTCCTACTTTTACTTCTCTCACTTCAAACTCTCATGTCCATTATCTCATTCCCATCTATCTGTTCAATTACTCTGACTTTCATCCTTTCTTCTGATATACATTCTTTTTTATTTGTTTCTACCCTCAGAAAAAAGGGATTTAAAAAGGGTTCTGCGGCTGTCCCTATAGGAGAACCCTTTTTTGTTCCAGGTAGAACTCTTTTGCGTTTCATGTTGAACCCTCTGTGTACACACAGATAAAAACATTTTTCACAAAACCGCTCAACACACGAGCCCACACATCCATCAGCAACACACGAGCACACACATCCATCAGCAACACACAAGCACACACATCCATCAGCAACACACAAGCACACACATCCATCAGCACTCAAGCTTGTCAGGATTTGGCCAGGGTTGTTCCGGTTTTTGGTCACTAGATGCCCCTATTGTGCCTTTTGACCTTTTGTTTTCCCTTGATTCCCATTATTATTTGCACCTGTGCCTCGTTTCCCCTGATTGTATTTCAACCCTTTGTTTTCCTCTGTTCTTTGCTCTGTGTTTGTATGTTAGCACCCAGCCCTAGTACTCTGAGAACTCTTGTTGATCCCGGTGGACTCTCTTGTGGAATTCTGTTTTTTGTTCTTGTTTGTTTGTTTTTTTGAATATCTTTTGAGGCTTTTTGTGCTTTACCTTCCACCTTGTGGATTTACCTTTTTTGTCTTGGAGGATTACCTTTGTTCTTGTAGGATTCCTTTTGAGGTTGTGGAGTTATATGTTTTCCTGAAGAACTTCACTTTTTACTTCATTAAATACACCGTCTCAAGTACTGCTGTGTCTGCCTCATCTTCTGGGTTCTGCCGACTATTCGTGGCTCAGTTGGTTAAGTGACTGTTTCTCACTCTGGAGACCCGGGTTCGTAACCGGGTCCTGACAGAAACACTGAGCCAAAAATGAACCCAGAGGCAGCCAGTTCCCAGGACCTTGTTGCCATGCTGTCCCACCACCAGGAGACTGTCCAAAGCCACGAAGCCGCCCTGGTTCAGCAAGAGGCCTTAATGGCTAGACATTCTCATCTTCTGTCGGAGATGCTGACTTCCATAAAGCAGATATCTGATCGACTTACCCCGGCAACAGTTCCCGTCCCAGTACCTCAGATTCACGTACCCATGGCAGTTAACCCTCTGGCTGAACCTCGTCTTCCACCTCCCCAACGGTTCTCAGGTGATCCAAGTGCTTGTAAAGGGTTTCTCACCCAATGTTCTCTGTCCTTCGAGCTGCAACCCTCGTCATTCCCCACCGACCGGTCTAAGATCGCATATATCATCACCCTGCTGTCGGAAAAAGCCCTGGCCTGGGCTACTGCTGTGTGGGATGCCCATAGTTCCTGCTGTGCCAGCTACTCTGCCTTTGCTGAGGAATTCAAACGAGTGTTTCAAGGCCCAAGCAGTGGTCCTGACTCAGCCAAACAGCTCCTGACTCTCCACCAAGGTCGGCGCAGCGTGACGGACTATGCCATCCAGTTCCGCACGGTGGCAGCAGCGAGTGGCTGGAACAACGAGGCGCTCACGGTGTGCTTTCTGAAAGGCCTTTCCGACACTATCCAAGATGAACTGGCCACTCGGGAACCACCGGACAATCTCGAGTCCCTGAGCAAGTTGGCCTCACGCATTGACCAGCGTCTGAGAGAGAGAGAACTCAACCGTAGACCTCTAGCCCCTATCAGTCCCAGCTCCGAGTCCCCACCTTTATCCTCGCTGGCTCCACAGGAACCCATGCAGATTGGACGCATCTCCCAGGCTGTGAGAGACCGCCAGATGAGGGAGCGACGCTGTCTATATTGCGACAAACCGGGCCATTTCCGTTCCACGTGTCCCAGGCTCCAGGGAAACGCTCTGTCCCGTACAGACCGGGGGGAACTGTAACGGGAAACATAACCTCCTCCCATCCGTCCAACTCCCATCTGCTCATTCCAGTCACCCTTTCCTGGGACAACCACAAGCTTCACCTTCAAGCCTTGGTAGACTCTGGAACCGCAGGTAACTTCATGGATGGTGTCTGGGCGAAGGAGAATGGCGTTCCCTCTGAACCTCTGAGTGACCCCATGAGGGTTACTACATTGGATGGAAGCCCTTTGGGATCTGGACTTGTCACTCATGTCACTACCTCCTTGCGACTTTCAGTTTCACAACACCAGGAATTGATGAACCTTCATTTGATCTCCTGTTCCGAGTTCCCTCTCGTCCTTGGATACCCCTGGCTTCACAGCCATAACCCTCACATCGACTGGTCTGTGGGCACTATCAAGCAGTGGGGTCCTACGTGCCAAGCTACTTGTATTTTCCCGAATTCCCCGAGTTCTACTCCCGAGTCTTTAGAATCCATCGACCTGACCCGAGTTCCCGAGTGTTACCATGACCTCAAACTGGTATTTAGCAAACAGAGGGCCACCATGCTACCACCCCATAGACCTTATGATTGCCCCATCGAACTGTTTCTGGGCACTTGCCCTCCCAGGGGTCGGATCTTTTCCCTATCTCCACCCGAACGAGCTGCTATGGATACCTACATCAAGGACGCTCTGGAAGCAGGCCTCATGCGTCCATCCACCTCCCCGGCGGGAGCAGGGTTTTTCTTTGTGGCCAAGAAAGACTGTGGATTACGTCCTTGCATCGACTACCGGGGACTCAATGCCATAACCGTCCGTAACCGTTACCCGCTACCCCTTATGGCCACAGCCTTCGAGCTGCTCCAGGAAGCAGTTGTTTTCACTAAGCTTGACCTGCGGAACGCATACCATCTTGTGCGGATCAGACCTGGTGACGAGTGGAAGACCGCTTTCAACACGCCTACTGGTCACTATGAATACATGGTGATGCCCTTCGGCCTGACCAACGCCCCTGCGGTGTTCCAAGCGCTCATAAACGATGTGCTTAGGGATATGCTTAACATATTTGTGTTTGTTTACTTGGATGACATCCTCATCTTTTCGAGCTCTCTTCAAGAACACACTAAGCATGTCAGACAAGTACTCAAACGCCTCCTAGACAGCCATCTGTACGTTAAGCCGGAAAAATGTGAATTCCATTCATCCCGAGTACAATTCCTGGGATTTGTAGTGGAACCCGGTCGAGTCCAAATGGACCCCAGGAAGGTAGGGGCGGTAGCGGATTGGCCCACCCCCAACTCCGTTAACCTCTTCAGTCGACCCTCTACTTTTTCGAACATTCTGTTAAAAATCGCGCAACATTTCAGCGCCCTGCTACTCATGCCGGGAATATAGTATATGCTTATGATTAGTATGTGTGGATAGAAAAACTCAGACATTTATAAAGCTGGTTAAATCACGGCTGTGACTTTTACAGAACGTGCGTTTCATTGAAAAGTGCAGGAAAATCTGATCACTGAAAGTAGAAAAATATATCCATCCGCCGCTTCAACCCATTGTTATGGGCGAAAGACATTAAATATGGCTGAGGTTGCAGTACCTACAGCTTCCACACGATGTCAACAGTCTTGTCATTTGCCAATTGTTTGTTTCTTGGTCAAACGAACAAGAGACAGGCTTTTTCTTCAGGTCTCCGACCGGATATTTTGGTTGAGAAATACACGGACAGTATTTCAAGACGGACCCCTATAGAAAACACTTCGTCTTGTGATTAATTCGATCGCTTATTAACATTTACTAATACCTAAATTGCATTACAAAAGTATTTCGAAGTGTTTTGTGAAAGTTTATCGTCGACTTTTTGAATTTAAAAAAATGACGTTACGTTATGAAACGCTATTTTTTTCCGTTTATCACACAGTCTTCATAGATCGATATCTAGGCTATATATGGACCGATTTAATCGAAAAAAAGACCCAATAGTGATTATGGGACATCTAGGAGTGCCAACAAAGAAGATGGTCAAAGGTAATGAATGTTTTATATTTTATTTGTGCGGTTTGTGTAGCGCCAACTATGCTAATTATTTTGTTTACGTCCCCTGCGGGTCTTTTGGGGTGTTACATGCTATCAGATAATAGCTTCTCATGCTTTCGCCGAAAAGCATTTAAAAAATCTGACTTGTTGCCTGGATTCACAACGAATGTAGCTTTAATTCAAAACCCTGCATGTATATTTTAATGAACGTTTGAGTTTTAACTAATACTATTAGCATTTAGCGTAGTGCATTTGCATTTCCAGAGCTCTAGATGGGACGCCTGCGTGCCAGGTAGGAGCAAGTGGTTAAGGAAGTTCAGCGTTTCCTGGGCTTCACTAACTTTTACCGCAAGTTCATCAAGAACTTCAGCTTGGTGGCAGCCCCTCTCTCAGCTTTAACCAAGGGTGGCAATGCAAGGTTTTTGTGGGGAAGAGAAGCTGAGACGGCCTTCCAAGGACTCAAGCAGCGCGTCCTCTCTGCTCCCATCCTGATACTACCGACTACAGATGAACCGTTTGTGGTGGAGGTAGACGCCTCAGAGGTTGGTGTTGGAGCTGTCCTGTCTCAGAGGGTTGAAGACAAGAAGCTTCATCCGTGCGCTTTCTTCTCACACCGGCTTACCCCGGCTGAGAGGAACTACGATGTGGGGGATCGTGAACTCCTAGCGGTTAAGATGGCATTGAAGGAATGGAGACACTGGCTCGAGGGGGCTTCTCACCCATTTCAAGTGCTTACGGACCACAAAAATCTGGAGTATATCCAGCAGGCGAAGCGGTTGAACTCTAGACAAGCTAGATGGTCTCTTTTCTTCAATCGATTCCAGTTTATCCTCACCTATCGGCCCGGGTCGAATAATCTCAAACCGGATGCCCTGTCCCGAGACTACGCTCCTGCCATTCGAGATGACACGGACATGCCTGTCCTTCCTGCTGCTAAGATCGTGGCTCCGATCTCGTGGCAAGTTGAGGATACCGTGAGACGAGCTCAAACTATTGAACCGGACCCGAAAGGAGGTCCTGCCAATCGGTTGTTTGTCCCCAAGGCAGTGAGGACTCAGGTCCTTCTGTGGGGGCACTCCTCTCGCCTCACCTGTCACCCGGGCGTAGGTCGCACCTTGGAGTTCATCCAGCGTAAGTTCTGGTGGCCTACCATAAGAGAAGACGTTGCCACTTTCGTCAATGCCTGCCCCGTGTGCTGCCAGGGCAAATCTCCTCACCTCCGCCCGCAAGGACTCCTTCACCCTTTACCTGTTCCCCGCAGACCCTGGTCCCATATCTCGTTGGACTTCATTACTGGCCTTCCTCCATCCCATGGCAATACTACTATCCTAGTCATTATCGACAGGTTTTCAAAGGCGGCCGGGTTCGTCCCTCTGACTAAGTTACCTTCTGCCAAGGAAACGGCCGAGTTGGTAATTAATCATGTGTTCCGAGTCTTCGGCATTCCTCAAGATATGGTTTCTGACAGAGGTCCCCAGTTCGCCTCTAAGTTTTGGAAGGCCTTCTGCCAACTCATGGGGGCTTCTGCCAGTCTATCTTCAGGGTACCATCCGGAGTCCAACGGCCAAACTGAGAGGATGAATCAAGAGCTGGAAACCACCCTCCGATGTATGACTCGTAACAACCCGTCCACATGGTCGTCCTTCATTGTTTGGGCCGAATACGCGCACAACACCTTGCGCTCCTCCTCCACTGGTATGTCCCCGCACGAGTGTCAGTTTGGCTATGCCCCTCCATTGTTCCCGGACCAGGAGGCAGAAGTCAGAGTGCCTTCAGCCTTGAAGTTCGTCAGACGCTGTCGGCTTATGTGGAGGAAGACCCGTCTTAATCTTATGCGTTCCTCACAGAGGTACCAACAACAAGCCAACAGACGTCGCCGTCCCGGGCCTACCCTGCGCCCCGGCCAGAGAGTCTGGCTCTCCACAAGAGACTTACCACTACGGGTGGAGTCTCGCAAGCTGTCCCAAAAAATACATCGGTCCCTTTAAGGTTGCCAGGAGAGTTAACCCAGTTTCTTATCGCCTACACTTACCCAGATCCCTTAAGATTAATCCTACGTTTCACATTTCCTTATTGAAACCTGTTGTTTTTTCTCCCCTTGTCCCGGCAGACAGACCTCCCCCTCCGCCTCGTGTCATTGAGGCCAGCCGGCTTATACCGTCCATCGGATACTGGATTCCCGCCGGGTGCAGCGGTCCTGGCAGTATCTGGTGGACTAGGAAGGCTACGGTCCCGAGGAGCGCTCCTGGGTTCCTGCCAAAGACATACTGGACCCTGACCTCATTCGTCAGTTCAGGGCCCTCCACCCTGAGAGAGCTGGTAGGAACGTCAGGAGCCGTTCCTAGGGGGGGATTCTGTCAGGATTTGGCCAGGGTTGTTCCGGTTTTTGGTCACTAGATGCCCCCATTGTGCCTTTTGACCTTTTGTTTTCCCTTGATCCCCATTATTATTTGCACCTGTGCCTCGTTTCCCCTGATTGTATTTCAACCCTTTGTTTTCCTCTGTTCTTTGCTCTGTGTTTGTATGTTAGCACCCAGCCCTAGTACTCTGAGAACTCTTGTTGATCCCGGTGGACTCTCTTGTGGAATTCTGTTTTTTGTTCTTGTTTGTTTGTTTTTTTGAGTATCTTTTGAGGCTTTTTGTGCTTTACCTTCCACCTTGTGGATTTACCTTTTTTGTCTTGGAGGATTACCTTTGTTCTTGTATGATTCCTTTTGAGGTTGTGGAGTTACATGTTTTCCTGAAGAACTTCACTTTTTACTTCATTAAATACACCGTCTCAAGTACTGCTGTGTCTGCCTCATCTTCTGGGTTCTGCCGACTATTCGTGGCTCAGTTGGTTAAGTGACTGTTTCTCACTCTAAAGACCCGGGTTCGTAACCGGGTCCTGACAAAGCTGCTGTACAACATATATTGCTGATCTCTGAGCTCAGGAAAATACATCCAGCATCATACAAATGTAAAATGTAACCCATCTCCCTCTCTGATCTGTTTCGAATCAGTGCAATGTTCCCTTGGTTCAGACCAGGAAGACCATCTTGATCTCTCTGCTTCTCTTTCCATGTGATGCGTACATGTGAAACTACATCCCGAGGAGCTGCTAAGAAATGCCTCAGAACCCTGATTGTTTAGCATGCATGAACAGGTCCAGAAATATGAGATAAATCAGATGGCAGGTGAGATGTGAGATTTTGTCCAGGTGGCAGGTAGGTTATATGCACGGTTGGGGCCACATGAAGCTAAAACGGGACCAGTGAATACTGGACAGTATAGCTGACCTGAGACTGGAATCTGCTGTGGCTGTTATGCACTGAAATTGTGCATGTGTACAACATGTAGCCTACACTACAGTATGTATTATGTAAACAACAGTGTATAAGCATAAAGTCACACATTACTGTATACACACACATACAGCACATACTGTGTATCTACTGATGGACAGGAAAGCAGATACTGTCTTATTCAAGGAGAATATAAAAGGACATGTAGATGGCAGTAAGTGGAGAGTTAACATTGCAAAGAACAAAACTATGGCAATCCATTTGACATTCCTACTTGCTTAAAATGCAAATGTATGAGACAACGTGATGAACAACAGCTATGGTGCATAACATATCACTCAGATTTGGAGAAAAAAATCTTCTAGAGTTATATTCACAGGCATTTCTTCTGGCAATTCATCTTAAAGACAAAATACTAAGACTATCCCGCTCACATCTTGATAAAACAGCGTTATGTAACGTAGCAACTCTGCTTTCCAAAGCAGTAAAATGGGTCGTCATTTGGGGAGGCAATGTAGAACAACAAATCCCCTCGACAGATGAACTCGACATGTAAAACAAAACCAAAAGCTATTTTTCTTATTATTTGGTGGGTGCTTATATTTCTTCATTTCACACATGTACAAGTGTGTATTAATATGCGTGTGAATTGGAAATGCGTTTTTTGCCTATCCCAACTGCCCCTGAGAGGAGAGGAGAGGAGAGGAGAGGAGAGGAGAGGAGAGGAGAGGAGAGGAGAGGAGAGGAGAGGAGAGGAGAGGAGAGGAGAGGAGAGGAGAGGAGAGGAGAGGAGAGGAGAGGAGAGGGAAACCGCCTCACACAAACCGGAATCATTCAATACCCACGGAGATTAAATTCTTAAGGTAAACATGAGTTGTGGAAATTCTGATCGATTGGCTGAGTTTATTTTAAACTCTGCATGAGGCCTATCCTCAGTGGTCACTCAGTTGGAACATAAGTAAAACATAATTTAAAGTACTACTTAAGTTGTTTTTTGGGTATCTATACTATACTTTACTTTGCTATTTATATTTTTGGCAAATTTTACTCCACTACATTCCTAAAGAAAATACATTATGAACATTTTATATTTCCCTGACATCCAAAAGTACTCATTCCATTTTGAATGCTTAGCAGGAAGTGAAATGATCCAATTCACACACTTATCTAGAGAACAACCATGGTCATCCCTACTGCATCTGATCTGGCAGACTCACTAAACACATATCCTTCATTTGTAAATGATGGTGTTTGTTGAAGTGCGCCCCTGGCTATCCGTAAATTAAAAAAAACATAAATTGTGCTGATTGTGTAATATAAGGAATTTTAAATGATTTACAGCGTTTGTTTTACTTTTGATACTTAAGTATATTTTACCAATTAGATTTACTTTTGAAACTTAAATATATTTAAAACCAAATACTTTTAGACTTTTACTCATGTAGTATATTACTGGGTGATTTTCACTTTTACTTGAGTCATTTTCTATTAAGGTATCTTTACTTTTACTCAAGTATGAAAATTGGATACTTTTTATCCCACTGCCTGTCCTCCAGGGCCTAATTGAATGATTTACTAATTGACTGATTGAGTGATTCACCAATTAGCTGTCTAAAGTGGCTGTAATGACACTGCAAGGGGCTACAGAGAGGGAGTGGTCGGAGAACTGCAGAGGAAGAGAGGGACATTAACACACACCTACTGTACAGCGAGTATCACCTATCTATAGAGTGGAGTGGATCATTCAACAAACTATATGTTTATCAAACGTCAAACCAACATCACATTGTTTGGTATTTCGGAGCAGTACAGTGTAGGAGCTGCAGTGAGGGGGGGGTTGGGTTGACAACTACAGAGCACCCCCTCTTTCCTCCTCTGTGGTATACGAGTGGGAGCTAGTGTTCACCAGGAGTGCTAGGATAATGTAGGCTTTTAAAAATGTTTGTAGTTAACAGGTGCTTTGCATATTTCCATAGCAAAAATCACCCCGTGAGCAGATTGAGCACTGCTACTGATAACTTTGTATAATAAAGCGTCCTCACTTTAAAAATATTCAGACTGAAATCCGTCTTTGCCCCATAAATATAAAATATTGCAGATTTATTTTAGTGTAGGCCTACCTCTAGTGCCGAGAGCCCACTGAGCCACAGCAGGAGTGATGCACTGAACCAAGACCCGCCAATGACAAAGTGAGAATTCATCAGTTGAATACATTCTGGTTCTCATGCCTTATAGAGTATTCCTGGAATAAATAGTTTCCTTAAGTTTCTTCATTGGAACAACAATATAATGATTTTCTTTCTTTCTTATGCTTTTGCAAATGCCTTTAGAATACACTGATGGATTAGCACTGAAACATGGATTAGAGTTTATAGAAAAATATGCTAGATTAGTTGCTCAAAAAGTTGTCAGGTACTGTAGATATAGGAAGAGAATTCAATGCCACTGTCAATCAGTTTGGCACAACGAGTGAAGTGATCCGAACCAAATGGTTGAACCGGAAAGCCTATTTCAGCAAAAACTTTCTCCCCTGACAACAGTATGCTTAGACACTGCGACCCCATCTTCTGATGGTGAGGAATACAGTATGGCCCTCAGGCAGAAATTAATGTCTGCAGATCTGATGGTGAGGAATACAGTTTAACACTCAGGCAGCACTGAATGTCTGCAGGTCTGATGGTGAGGAATACAGTATGGCACTCAGGCAGCACTGAATGTCTGCAGGTCTGATGGTGAGGAATACAGTATGGCACTCAGGCAGCACAGAATGTCTGCAGATCTGATGGTGAGGAATACAGTTTAACACCCAGGCAGCACTGAATGTCTGCAGGTCTGATGGTGAGGAATACAGTTTAACACCCAGGCAGCACTGAATGTCTGCAAGTCTGATGGTGAGGAATACAGTTTAACACCCAGGCAGCACTGAATGTCTGCAAGTCTGATGGTGAGGAACACAGTTTAACACTCAGGCAGCACTGAATGTCTGCAGGTTTGATGGTGAGGAACACAGTTTAACACTCAGGCAGCACTGAATGTCTGCAGGTCTGATGGTGAGGAACACAGTTTAACACTCAGGCAGCACTGAATGTCTGCAGATTTGATGGTGAGGAACACAGTTTAACACTCAGGCAGCACTGAATGTCTGCAGATCTGATGGTGAGGAATACAGTTTAACACCCAGGCAGCACTGAATGTCTGCAGATCTGATGGTGATGAACACAGTTTAACAGTCAGGCAGCACTTAACACTCAGGCAACACTGAATGTATGCAGGTGTGATGGTGAGGAATACAGAATTACACTCAGGCAACACTGAATATCTGCAGGTTTGATGGTGCCACCCACGGTGACAGACTCATTTAAAGCATGGAGAAGCACAGTGCCTATTCTCTGAAGCCTGCGGCTATCTGTGTGACTGGGGCGACAACCCAGCTGGAGGATGGGATTTTTACCCTTTGACTGCGTCTCAAATGGCACCTTATTCACCATCTAGCGCACTACCCATTGTGCTCTGGTCAAATATAGCACACTCAATAGGGAGCCATTTTGGATGCACATTCTCTCCTGATCTTAGCAGTGGGTTAGAATTTCAGCCACTAACGCTGTTGTGCTGCAGAGAGAGACAAAAGCAGAAATCAGCATGAGACCCACCTACATAAACATACCAGAAGGAGGTTGAAAAAAATGATTTCCTACCTTCTCAGCAGTTTACCTCTGTGAACATTGGAACAAACCCCTTCAGTTGTATTGAGACTGTCAGCTGACTCCATCACAGTCATTACTCCGTTCTATCACCACCATGTAGGAGGGGGGCAACCTCACAACTTGCTTGAAATCGCTTGAAATGGAGTAGAAACAAATGTGTACCGTAATAACAAAAAGGATATTTGCATCTCGCTTTTATCGCTGCACTGCAATGTCAATTTCTTCTACACGGTTGTATAGTACCATACCTACTCCCTATTTAACCAAATGCATGCTTTTCAACCGATCGCTGCCTGCACCCGCATGCCCGACTAGCATCACCACACTGGATGGTTCCGACCTTGAATATGTGGACACCTATAAGTACCTAGGTGTCTGGCTAGACTGCAAACTCTCCTTCCAGACCCATATCAAACATCTCCAATCGAAAATCAAATCAAGAATCGGCTTTCTATTCCGCAACAAAGCCTCCTTCACTCACGCCGCCAAGCTTACCCTAGTAAAACTGACTATCCTACCGATCCTCGACTTCGGCGACGTCATCTACAAAATTGCCTCCAACACTCTACTCAGCAAACTGGATGCAGTTTATCACAGTGCCATCCATTTTGTCACTAAAGCACCTTATACTACCCACCACTGCGACTTGTATGCTCTAGTCGGCTGGCCCTCGCTACATATTCGTCGCCAGACCCACTGGCTTCAGGTCATCTACAAGGCCATGCTAGGCAAAGCTCCTCTTTATCTCAGCTCACTGGTCACGATGGCAACACCCATCCGTAGCACGCGCTCCAGCAGGTGTATCTCATTGATCATCCCTAAAGCCAACACCTCATTCGGCCGCCTTTCGTTCCAGTACTCTGCTGCGTGTGACTGGAATGAATTACAAAAATCGCTGAAGTTGGAGACTTTTATCTCCCTCACCAACTTCAAACATCAGCTAACTGAGCAGCTAACCGATCGCTGCAGCTGTACATAATCTATTGGTAAATAGCACACCCATTTTCACCTACCTCATCCCCACAGTTTTTATTTATTTACTTTTCTGCTCTTTTGCACACCAATATCTCTACCTGTACATGATCATCTGATCATTTATCACTCCAGTGTTAATCTGCAATATTGTCATTATTCGCCTACCTCCTCATGCCGTTTGCACACATTGTATATAGACTCCCCTTTTTTCTCTGTGTTATTGACTTGTTAATTGTTTACTCCATGTGTAACTCTGTGTTGTCTGTTCACACTGCTATGCTTTATCTTGGCCAGGTCGCAGTTGCAAATGAGAACCTGTTCTCAACTAGCCTACCTGGTTAAATAAAGGTGAAATAAAAAAATAAAATAAATGTATTGATTCCATTCTTTTGCTTATGGATTTGTGTGTATTGTTGTAAATTGTTAGATTACACAAGCCTTTCGCTACACCCGCAATGACATCTGCTAAATACGTGTATGTGACCAATAAAATTGGATTTGATTTGATTCCACAAGTCATTTAAGCCTACCTACTTGTATAAGTAGCGAAATACAGGATGTACTGTGTAATTAATGATACAACAATATATCCTTAGCTAACATGGATTTTGTGTCATGTCACATTAAAATGAGAATTCAAAACCAATCATTTACATATCATGACCACCATGTGTGACTGTTACTGATTTAACCCTATCAGTGTGAAGACACATGGGAGAGGGGGCTTATTGAACTACTGATCAACCACCACATAACACAGCGTCGGTTCAATGAGCTAAATCAAATAGGACACCGTCTTTAACATGTAGTGGATGAGCAGATGAACAGTGTCACACCCTGATCTGTTTCACCTGTCCTTGTGATTGTCTCCACACCCTCCAGGTGTCGCTTATTTTCCCCAGTGTATTTATCCCTGTGTTTCCTGTCTCTCTGTGCAAGTTCGTCCTGTCTGTTTCAAGTCAACCAGTGTGTTTTTCCCATGCGCCTTCTTTTGCTATTCTCCCTTTTGCTAGTCCTCCCGGTTTTGACCCTTGCCTGTTTTCTGGACTCTGTACCCGCCTGCCTGAAGAGTCTGCCTGCCCTGACCTCGAGCCTGCCTGCCACTCTGTACCTTCTGGACTCTGTACCCGCCTGCCTGAAGAGCCTGCCTGCCCTGACCTCAAGCCTGCCTGCCACTCTGTACCTTCTGGACTCTGTACCCGCCTGCCTGAAGAGTCTGCCTGCCCTGACCTCGAGCCTGCCTGCCACTCTGTACCTTCTGGACTCTGTACCCGCCTGCCTGAAGAGTCTGCCTGCCCTGACCTCGAGCCTGCCTGCCACTCTGTACCTTCTGGACTCTGATCTGGTTTTCACCTTTTGCCTGTCCATGACTATTCTGACAGCGCATGTTTAAGTTGATTGACTGCCATTTAGCTTAGGCTATTTGATTGCATAAAACTGCATGATGTAAAAATGTCTATTACATTGTCATACATTTTATCTCCAGCCAGTAGCCTACAGCAAAGTCTACATACTCTTTCTACCATATCCTATATCTGCAACATGATTTTTGTTCCATTATTTTCTTGACAGAATGTTGGGGGAGCACCGCAGAAATGCGTCTCTCCAACAGGACCCTGGAGAGGCGCGCTGGGACTGGACAAGTCAAATATTTTGAGCCCCTGCCTTTGACAAAGGGGGCACTGCTTATCAAAGGGTGTCATCAGTGTTCACCTAAAAAGCCCAAATGCCACTGGTTGAGAGAAATTGTCATGGTCGGGGCAGAATTATGTGAGGCTTTATGTGTTGTTGTTGTAGGTGCGTCTTGGGTAGTTTATCTCGGAAAATGCCGCACCGGTCAATCTGCCTAATGAACGGGCTGCATGAACGAAAGCATCCGCTTTCTTTTATTCCCCAAAGAAATAACAGCATTCTCCATGCACCGTAATTTACAACTTGATAAGAACTATTGATAAGAGCTATGGAAATGTGTCATTTGTTTGGATAAAGGAATTGTAAATATAACTGACACTTGTTTTAGATCTATTTTACCTTATAAACGTTGGAGACAAATGTGAAACCAGTCATATGGCAGCAAAGTGAAGAATATCAACATATCAACTTTCTCACAGTACAATTTATGTAATGCTGTGCCATTATGCAAAATTAAAATTGTAGCCTTTTAACTTGCAGGGGTGGGTACTCTCAAATGTTTAATCATAGGCTACTCCGACATTCACTGTTTCCTATGTCTATCATGTTAAATATTAGCCATTATCAGCATCGACCGTCAGAAGGCCTAATAACAAACACATATTCAACTGCCAATTTACTGTTAGTTCCCTTCAGTTGGTATAGCCTACATTATCATGCCATTTAATTACATTGTTTTGTTTACCTTCATGTGCTTCCTCTGTAAACGCCATCACGGGCCATGTGGTTGTTGCTGAGGTTCATTAGTAACGGTTGATAATATATAAAAAAATAATACATGTAAGCTAATTAAATCGCTATGGAGCAGAGCACAGAACAAGGCGTAACAGTTTGAAACCTGACGCATGGCGCAATACTTGGCTGGGTCATCACAGTTCCATGGTTAGTGCAGGCTATGTACAATAGTAGAGGTTATAGTCTACTATTGTACAGTCGTGGCCAAAAGTTTTGAGAATGACAGAAATATTTATTTTCACAAAGTCTGCTACCTCAGTTTGTATAATGGCAATTTGCATATACTCCAGAATGTTATGAAGGGTGATCAGATGAATTGCAATTAATTGCAAAGTCCCTCTTTGCCATGCAAATTAACTGAATCCCCCAAAAACATTTCCACTGCATTTCAGCCCTGCCACAAAAGGACCTGCTGACATCATGTCAGTGATTCTCTCATTAACACAGCTGTGAGTGTTGACGAGGACAAGGCTGGAGATCACGCTGTCATGCTGAATAACAGACAAATGGAGGGTGGTGCTTGGAATCATTGTTCTTCCTCTGTCAGCCATAGTTACCTGCAAAGAAACACGTAACGTCATCATTGCTTTGCACAAAAAGCTTCACAGGCAAGGATATTGCTGCCAGTAAGATTGCACCTAAATCAACCATTTATCGGATCATTAAGTACTTCAAGGAGATCGGTTCAATTGTTGTGAAGAAGGCTTCAGTGTGTCCAAGAAAGTCCAGCAAGTGCCAGGACCGTCTCCTAAAGTTGATTCAAGTGCGGGATCGGGGCACCACCAGTACAGAGCTTGCTCAGGAATGGTAGCAGGCAGGTGTGAGTGCATCTGCACGCACAGTGAGGGGAAGACTTTTGGAGGATGGCCTGGTGTCAAGAAAGGCAGCAAAGAAGCCACTTCTCTCCAGGAAAAACATCAGGGACAGACTGATATTCTGCAAAAGGTACAGGGATTGGACTAATGAGGACTGTGGTAAAGTCATTTTCTCTGATGAATCCTTTCCAATTGTTTGGGGCATCAGGAAGAAAGCTTGTCCGGAGAAGACAAGTTGAGCGCTACTTTCAGTCCTGTGTCATGCCAACAGTAAAGCATCCTGAGACCATTCATGTGTGTGGTTGCTTCTCAGCCAAGGGAGTGGGCTCACTCACAATTTTGCCTCAGAACACAGCCATGAATAAAGAATGGTACCAACACACCCTCCGAGAGCAACTTCTCCCAATCATCCAGGAACAGTTTGGTGACGAACAATGCCTTTTCCAGCATGATAGAGCACCTTGCCATAAGGCAAAAGTGATAACTAAGTGGCTCCGGGAACAAAACATCAATATTTTGGCCAGGAAACTCCCCAGACCTTAATCCCATTGAGAACTTGTGGTCAATCCTCAAGAGGCGGGTGGACAAACAAAAATCCACAAATTCTGACAAATTCCAGGCATTGATTATGCAAGAATGGGCTGCCATCAGTCAGGATGTGGCCCAGACGTTAATTGACAGCATGCCAGGGCAGATTGCAGAGGTCTTGAAAAAGAAGGGTCAACATTGCAAATATTGACTCTTTGCATCAACTTCATGTAATTGTCAATAAAAGCCTTTTACACTTATGAAATGCTTGTAATTATGCTTCAGTATTCCATAGTAACATCTGACAAAAATATCTAAAGACACTGAGGCAGCAGACTTTGTGAAAATTAATTCTCAAACTTTTGGCCACGACTGTACACTATTCTCCATATTATAATTATATGTACACTAATCTTCTAACTTTACCACGGGTTAAAGAACTGAATGTGACAATTTTCAGAATTAATCAAACCACTGTATTTTTTATTCATCAATACACTGAGTGTACCAAACATTGAACACCTGCTCTTTCCATGTCATAGACTGACCAGGTGAATGAATGATATGATGCCTTATTGATGGAACTCAATATTAGGAAGGTGTCTTTAATGTTTTGTGCACTCAGTATATATTTCGTGCATAAAGGCTCTCCAAACCAGATATATACAAAAGTATGTTGACACCCCTTCAAAATAGTGGATTTGGCTATTTCAGCCACACCTGTTGCTGACAAGTGTATAAAATCGAGCACACAGCCATGCAATCTCCATTGTCAAACATTGGCAGTAGAATGGCCTCACTGAAGATCTTAGTGACTTTCAACGTGGCACCATCATAGGATGCCAACTTTCTAACAAGTCAGTTCGTCAAATTTCTGCCATGCTAGAGCTGTCATGTTTTGTCTTATATTGTCTTGTCTTTTTGCTTTCCCTTCTGTTCGTTTCCCCCTGCTGGTCTTATTAGGTTCGTTCCCTTTTTCTATCCCTCTCTCTCTCCCTCCCTCTCTCTCCTCTCTATCGTTCCGTTCCTGCTCCCAGCTGTTCCTCATTCTCCTACTCAATCATTTAGTCTTGTCACACCTGTTCCCTATCTTATCCTCTGATTAGAGTCCCTATTTCTCCCCTTGTCTTCCGTTTCTGTCCTGTCGGATCCTTGTATATTGTTCGCCGTGCTGTGTCTTGTTTCCCTCAGATGCTGCGTGTGAGCAGGTGTCTGAGTCTGCTACGGTCGGTGCCTTCCCGAGGCAACCTACAGTTTATGGTCGAGTCTCCAGTCTGTCCTCGTCACTACGAGTGGAATTAGTTTTTTATGTTTTGTTTTCTGCTCTGATTTGTCTAGGAGTATTGTCTATTTCCTTTCCTGGAATAAAGACTCTGTTTTCGCCAAGTCGCTTTTGGGTCCTCATTCACCTGCATAACAGAAGGATCCGACCAAGAATGGACCCAGCGACTATGGATTCTCTCTACTCTACTCTCGAGTTCCAGGGAGCAATGCTCGGCAGACACGAGCAGGAATTGTCTGCTGCTCGGCATGCCGTTGAGACCCTGGCCGCTCAGGTCTCCGACCTCTCAGGACAGTATCAGAGTCTTCGTCTCGTGCCACCAGCTACTTCCGGGTCTTCCGAGCCTCCGGAACCTAGGGTTAATAACCCACCATGTTATTCTGGGCAGCCCACTGAGTGCCGCTCCTTTCTCACCCAGTGTGATATAGTGTTCTCTCTCCAACCCAACACATACTCAAGAGAGAGAGCTCGGATTGCCTACGTCATATCACTCCTTACTGGTCGGGCTCGGCAGTGGGGCACAGCTATCTGGGAGGCAAGCGCTGAGTGTACTAACAATTATCTGAACTTTAAAGAGGAGATGATAAGGGTTTTTGATCGTTCAGTTTTGGGAAAGAAGCTTCCTGGTCCCTGTCTTCCCTATGTCAAGGTAATCGATCCATAACGGATTACTCTATAGAGTTTCGCACTCTTGCTGCCTCCAGTAACTGGAACGAGCAGGCGTTGCTCGCTCGTTTTCTGGAGGGACTCCACGCTAAGGTTAAGGATGAGATTCTCTCTTGGGAGGTTCCATCCAGCGTGGATTCTTTGATTGAACTCGCTATTCGCATTGAACGACGGGTAGATCTTCGTCACCGAGCTCATAGAAGAGAGCTCGCGTTAACTGTGTCTCCCTCTCTCCGACACTACCATCTTTCCCCACTGACTCAGGTTTTGAGCCCATGCAGCTGGGGGTATTCGCATTTCGACTAAGGAGAGGGAACGGAGAATCACCAACCGCCTCTGTCTCTATTGCGGTTCCGCTGGTCATTTTGTCATTTCATGTCCAGTTAAAGGCCAGAGCTCATCAGTAAGCGGAGGGCGACTGATAAGCGCTACTAGACGGTCCTCTCCGTCAAGTATCTGTACTACCTTACCGGTCCATCTACGCTGGACCGGATCGGCAGCTTCCTGCAGTGCATTAATAGACTCTGGGGCGGAGGGCTGTTTTATGGACGAAGCCTGGGCTCGGGAACATGACATTCCTCTCAGACAGTTAGGGAGCCCACGGTCATGTTTGCCTTGGATGGTAGTCCTCTCCCCAGTATATTATGTGAAACACTACCTTTAACCCTCACTGTATCTGGTAACCATAGTGAGACCATTTCTTTTTTGATTTTTTGTTCACCTTTTACACCTGTTGTTTTGGGTCATCCCTGGCTTGTGTGTCATAATCCTTCTTTTGATTGGTCTAGTAATTCTATCCTTTCCTGGAACGTTTCTTGTCATGTGAAGTGTTTAATGTCTGCTATTTCTCCTGTTTGTTCTGCTCCCTCTTCACAGGAGGAACCTGGTGATTTGACAGGAGTGCCGGAGGAATATCATGGTCTGCGCACGGTCTTCAGTCGGTCCAGAACCAACTCCCTTCCTCCTCACCGGTCGTATGATTGTTGTTCTGATCTCCTCAAGAAGTGTTTTGCATCCGCTCCTATCCTTGTTGCACCTGACGTCACTAAACAGTTTATTGTCGAGGTTGACGCGTCGGGGGTGGGCGTGGGAGCCATTCTGTCCCAGCGCTCCGATACTGACGATGGGGTCCACCCTTGCGCGTATTTTTCTCATCGCCTGTCACCGTCGGAACGTAACTATGATGTGGCTAACCGTGAACTGCTCGCCATCCGTTTAGCCCTAGGCAAATGGCGACAGTGGTTGGAGGGGGCGACCGTTCCTTTTGTCGTTTGGACTGACCAAAGGAACCTTGAGTACATCCGTTCTGCCAAACGACTGAATGCGCGTCATGCTCGTTGGGCGTTGTTTTTCGCTCGTTTCGAGTTCGTTATTTCTTATTGCCCGGGTACTAAGAACACCAAGCCTCATGCTTTATCCCGTCTCTTTAGTTCTTCTGTGGCTTTTACCGATCCCGAGGGGATCCTTCCTGATGGGCGTGTTGTCAGGTTGACAGTCTGGGGAATTGAAAGACAGGTTAAGCAAGCACTCACGCACACTGCGTCGCCGCGCGCTTGTCCTAGTAACCTTCTTTTCGTTCCTGTTTCTACTCGTCTGGCTGTTCTTCAGTGGGCTCACTCTGCCAAGTTAGCTGGCCATCCCGGCGTTCGAGGTACTCTTGCTTCTATTCGCCAGCGCTTTTGGTGGCCTACTCAGGAGCGTGACACGCGCCGTTTCGTGGCTGCGTGTTCGGACTGCGCGCAGAATAAGTCTGGTAATTTTTTTTCTGCTTCTGCTCCTGGTCTTGCTGGGTCTCAGTCTGTTCCCTGCCACCGCATCTCTCCTGTTCTTGTTCCTGCCCTTGCTGTGTCTCAGTCTGTCCCTAGTTGTTACTCTCCTGGCCTGTTTGGTCCTGTTTGCTCTAAAGCTTTCAGTTCTCTACCCGTGTCTCATTTTTTTTTTTTTTTTTAGAGTAGTACCCTAGTTTCCCTTTTTATCGTTTTCCGTTACGGTCCTGAGGAGAGGAGTTGGGTTCTTTCTCGGGACGTGCTGGACCGTTTGTGATCTATGATTTCCTCCGTTGCCGCCAGTGTTCCTCCTCGAGAGCGCCAGGAGGCGCTCGGTGAGTGGGGGGGTACTGTCATGTTTTGTCTTATATTGTCTTGTCTTTTTGCTTTCCCTTCTGTTCGTTTCCCCCTGCTGGTCTTATTAGGTTCGTTCCCTTTTTCTATCCCTCTCTCTCTCCCTCCCTCTCTCTCCTCTCTATCGTTCCGTTCCTGCTCCCAGCTGTTCCTCATTCTCCTACTCAATCATTTAGTCTTGTCACACCTGTTCCCTATCTTATCCTCTGATTAGAGTCCCTATTTCTCCCCTTGTCTTCCGTTTCTGTCCTGTCGGATCCTTGTATATTGTTCGCCGTGCTGTGTCTTGTTTCCCTCAGATGCTGCGTGTGAGCAGGTGTCTGAGTCTGCTACGGTCGGTGCCTTCCCGAGGCAACCTACAGTTTATGGTCGAGTCTCCAGTCTGTCCTCGTCACTACGAGTGGAATTAGTTTTTTATGTTTTGTTTTCTGCTCTGATTTGTCTAGGAGTATTGCCTATTTCCTTTCCTGGAATAAAGACTCTGTTTTCGCCAAGTCGCTTTTGGGTCCTCATTCACCTGCATAACAAGAGCTGCCCTGGTCAACTGTAAGTGCTGTTATTGTGAAGTGGAAATATCTAGGAGCAACAGTGGCTCAGCAGCGAAGTGGTAGGCCACACAAACTCACAGAACTGGACTGCCAAGTGCATAGCGTCTAAAAATTGTCTGTCCTCAGCAGGGTTGGAGAGTAAATGATTATATGTATATGTAAGGCATTATAAAAAAACGGTATCTGCAATCCGTTACGTTACCAGCAGAAATATAGTAATCAGATTACAGATGCTTATAAAAATGATTACTTTGAGGATTACTTTTAAATTCAGAAAGGATGTTCCACCTGAGCGAATCTGACCACAAGTTAGAGACCACTATGATGACACACCAAATGTGTCTGATGGATCATGGGAAAAGAGCAGGAATAGGCTTTTGTAGGCTCCAGTCCAAGCTATGTCAATGGTTGACATCCATCCATCCATCCAATGGTTGGCATCCAAAGATTATCCAACTTGATTAAACGCTTGGAGGTAAGGATGACAGCAGTGGTGAAGTCAACGGCGATGTGGATATCACTTATTATTGATCTACATAGCGTGTTGATGTGAATCACACTGCTGCTCTTTCATTTTGCTATTTGTGCCTTACGGATTGTGGTTGTTGTGGATGGCTGTTCACACATCTAAATGTGTATTTGAACCCAATAATTCAAGAGGTTTAAGCTGCCTATCAATCACTGGTTTTGAAATGAGGGGATAGTCTCATCTTTCCATAGAAGGGTCATAATAGTTGGTGTGACATAGGCGGACGCGTTGGATTGAAATTCATCCAATGCAAAAAACATATCTCTAGTTTAAACGTAAAGATTTTGGGGGGGATGTTTTAATTATGGTAATTCGATTTCCACACGGACATCAACCTTAAGGGGTACACCGTATTTAAAGGGATGGCTTAAGATAAATGTACTGAAACCCCTGTTTAATTAAAACTCCATTACAACATTTGTTGGCCAGCAAGTGGGAGGGTTTTCAGTGGTTGAATTACATTTATTCAGCACATGCAAGGAAACCATGCCTGCAAAGTCCGTTACGCACCATCATAAGGTAAGTCTGAATACCAACCACTGAGAAGTGCATAGGAAAGATGTGCATAAGGAAGGCTTAGTGTCCTAAGTTGGAATTGGGCCCTTAGTGCCTTGTTGAAAACAGTCAATTAGGTTAGTATTGTGGAGTAACTACAGTGTTGTTGATCCATACTCAGTTTTCTCTTATCACAGCCATTAAATTCTACCTGTTTTAAAGTCCCTATTGTTCTCATGGTGAAATCCCTGACTGATTTCCTTCCTCTCCGGCAACTGAGTTGGGAAGGACCCCTGTATCTTTGTAGTGACTGGGTGTATTGACACACCATCCAAAATGCAATTAATAATTTCACATTGGAAAACAACTCTGGTCTTTGTGGTTGAATCTGTGTTTGAAATTCACTGCTCGACTGAGGGACCTTACAGATAATTGTATGTATGGGTACAGAGATGAGGTAGTCATTAAATAAAATAATGTTAAACACTATTATTGCACACAGTGTGACTTGTTAAGCAAATTTGTACTCCTGAACTTATTTAGGTTTGCCATAATAAAGGGGTTGAATGCTTATTGACTCAAGACATTTCAGCTTTGTATTTTAAATACATTTGTATAAAAAAAAGAAAAACATAATTCCACTTTGACGTTATGGGGTATTGTGTGTAGGGGTGTGACTAAAAAAAATCTACATTTAAAATCAGGCTGTAACACAACAAAATGTGGAAAAAGTCAAGGGGTGTGAATACTCTCAGAAGGCACTGTGCAGTCATTATTTCAGCATCTGTAACCAAACATCCTCCCCAGTCCAGTCCCATTGATTTATCGATGTCTCTGTGCGGTTGAGAAAGAGAGCACCCTTTCTGTGTGCTGTCCCATTAGGCCCTAGTCATTGCTGATGAGTCTCACACAGCCATGTCTTTAAGACATACTCCTGTCTCCTTTTCACCTAATTTATCACCTGATTTACTTAACAAACTTAGCCACATCTCAATAGGTGGTCCAGGTATGATATGACATGGCACAAGTCCAAGGGGGGGTTCCTCTTTTTTCCTTTTTGCTCCTATTGTTCACTGGGCGTTGATGACGTGGATGTCGATTAAGGCAGCCCCCCGCACCTCTCTGATTCAGAGGGGCTGGGTTAAATGCAGAAGACACATTTCAGTTGAAGGCATTCAATTGTACAACTGATTAGGTATCCCCTCTCCCTTTCTGTTGTTCCCACAAGCAAGGGGGAGGCCAATGACATCAGAGTAAACCCACAAGGCAAATTCCTTAAGGACAACTATTGATGTTTGCAATTGTGTATAAAACACACTATCTCAAAACATTTTCTCTTCCCTTAAATGTGTGTACATTACGGTATTTATACTTGGGATATTTTTCTTCAACAGGATTTTTTTTTCAATAACTTGAGTGCTAATTTAAATGGAGCTTCTTGGGTTGTTATGTCTCTTTAACAATGAAATACAATTTGTATGTGGGTGACAGACTACTTTTAACTGTTGTCTATTAGGATGAAAAACAACAGGTTCAAGAATAGGGATGGAGGGGTTCCAATGAAAAACGTTGAAAACATACAGCTGCTGTGCAATATTTTTTTTATAACTAGTATAAGTGAATAATAGATTTTGTCATCTGCAGGCTCGTTAACTATAAAGCATGTGCACACTGTGAGATGCTACAAGCATCGAGGCCCTGTTTTGTTAGAATATGCATACGGTAATTTATATTTTAAAATGTACCAGACACGTACACATTGAGTGGTCTGTTGAATATAAAAAGCTATTTGGATTAGTTTATGCATTGTGGAAAAATGAAGTGGGGAATAAAGCTCCACAGACCCATTATACATTTGTAATACCTTAGAAAACACACAACATGGAAAAATATCTGTGACTCCACTCATAACTGCATCTTAATTAATTATACAAAATCACTGTTACTGTTCCGAAACCTATTTTGCAGTGGCATTTAATGTAAATCAACTAAAATATGGGAACATTACATGTTTTCTCTTTTTAGGGATTATTATTTATACTCAAAGCTAGCTTCTAAGTAAAGTAGAACAGTTTATAACAGGGATGGGCAACTGGCAGCCCACCTTTTCTAGGCCAGCAGACCAGTAAAAAATGTAATAAAATGATCATCAGTTGTCATATTAAAAACTGCAAACATTTGTCTCCACCCTATGGCAAAATGTGTAGAAATGCAGGATATTTGCTGCAAAACCACACATTTTTCTCTCTGTCCCATGGAAAAATGAATAGAATAGCATGAAATGAGTTATCAAATAGCAAAATTTTCTCTCCACCCCATGGCAAAATGTGTATAATCGCAGAAAACTTGCTTTAAAATGACAACATTTTCTCTATGCCCCATTGCAAAATGTGCAGATTTGCAGGAAATTTAAAACATTAAAATGTAAATATGTGATCTTTGAGGAACGAAAGGGGGGCCGTTAAAAATGGATGTGGGTACGCAGACCCACGAGTCACTGCAGCCCCTCATGATGAGTTCTGTTTTTTTGTGGCCCCCACCCCTATCAAAGTTGCCCATCCCTGGTTTAGAAGAACCGAAAACTAAAACGTTATAATAAGGGCAAGTGTTTTCAATTCTTGAATCTTACTCACTTAAGCACTAAACCCAATGTACTGTGTAGTTTGATAACTCCACACAATTCTGGTGCAATAAAACAACATATTAGCCCACTTTAATTTTCAAATCTCTTTGAAATAATCCTGTCAGAATGTAAAGTGAGTGTGTGTAGTGTGGTGTGTGTGTGTGTGTGTGTGTGTGTGTGTGTGTGTGTGTGTGTGTGTGTGTGTGTGTGTGTGTGTGTGTGTGTGTGTGTGTGTGTGTGTGTGTGTGTGTGTGTGTGTGTGTGTGTGTGTGTGTGTGTGTGTGTGTGTGTGTGTGTGTGTGTGTGTGTGTGGTTGTCAGACAGCAGTAATTACCTAGCTGCATGGTTCAGGGGCCAGGACAACAGGTCTGGCATGGATGAAGGTGTGTATAACACCCTGCTAGAATCGGATTAAACCATCGCTCATTACTCATTCCCCCATCTTCTAGTCAGCAGTTCTGCAAATATTTTAACTGCAGCTCTCAAAGCGTCAGTCAGATTGGCTTATAGCATGCTGCATGGAGCTGCTGGATTTTTCAATGAACTGGGGATCATAATACTGTATTCTTCTGGCACTGGTCCAGAAGAGCTGCACTGCCTGCATACTGATGGCTGAACTGCCAATATACTCTGCCACTCCTCTTAACTGGCGCAATGATAACCGGCATCAAAGGCCTCTCATCTGGAAGCCATGATAAACAGTTTGGTGGGAGAGATGCAAGCCAAGCTGAGCCAAGCCCCCTTTCCAACATGGCTGATGAGACATACACATAGTTTTTACCAGTAAGACTTGCATCAAACAGTACTCTCCAGAGGGTGGTGCGGTCTGCACAATGCATCACCGGGGGCAAACTACCTGCCCTCCTGGACACCTACACCACCCGATGTCACAGGAAGGCCAAAACCATCATCAAGGACAACAATCACCCGAGCCACTGCCTGTTCACTCCTCTACCATCCAGAAGGCGTCGTCAGTACAGGTGCATCAAACCTGGGACCGAGAGACTGAAAACAGCTTCTAACTCAAGGCCATCAGACTGTTAAACAGCGATCACTAACACAGAGGCCATATTCAATGCATGTTGAGAGTTCGTAAATTCGTCAGTTTTCTGCGCTCTGGCACACTGAGACGAGAGCACTCTGATATCGGAGTAGATGGCCAGAGTGAATTTAAGGATGCACCATTGGACTAAGAAAATTAACTTAATGACACCATCAAGAAGCATTATGACCATCATAATCATATAAGTCACGTACATGCTCTTATGATAGTCATCCGTCAAGAAGAGGGTGTATTGTCCTGCTCCTAAAATATGGTCCTACATTCATACCAGTCATCAGCTACAGAACATTGGGGTAGGTGCATGTCTGACATCAATGTGTGCACAAATTCAATGATAATTTAATATGGTAAACATAACATTTTGAGGACAACACAGTGCCACCGACACGGCCCGCTACCAAAGACCTTCTCTCCTTCTCCGGGGCCGACGTGAGCAAAACACTTACACATGTTAACCAGCATCCCTAGCTGCGTCCTCAGAGCATGCGCATACTGGCTGAGTGGTGTGTTTACAGACATATTCAATCAATCCCTATCCCAGTCTGCTGTCTCCACATGCTTCAAGATGGCCACCATTGTTCCTGTTCCCAAGAAAGCTAACTGAACTAAATGACTATTGCCCCGTAGCACTCACTTGTCACCATGAAGTGCTTTGAGAGACTAGTCAAGGATTATATTACCTTCACCCTACCTGAGACCCTAGACCCACTCCAATTTGCTTACCGCCCCAATAGGTCCACAGACGACGCAATCGCCATCACACTGCACTATCCCATCTTAACAAGAGGAATACCTATGTAAGAATGCTGTTCATTGACTACCGCTCAGAATTCAATAGTACCATAGTACCCTCCAAACCCATCATTAAGCTTGAGACCCTGGTTTTTTCGACCCCGCCCTGTGCAACTGGGTCCTTGACTTTCTGACGGGCCGCCTCCAGGTGGTGAAGGTAAGAAACAACAATTCAACTCCGCTGATCCTCAACACTGGGGCCCCACAAGGGTGCGTTCTCAGCCCTCTCCTGTACTCCCTGTTCACCCATGACTGTAACTCAATCATCAAGTTTGCAGACGACACTACAGTGGTAGGCTTGATTACCAACAATGACAAGACGGCCTACAGGGAGGAGTTGAGGGCACTCAGAGTGTGGTGTCAGGAAAATAACCTCTCACTCAACGTCAACAAAACTAAGGAGATGATCGTGGACTTCAGGAAACAGCAGAGGGAGCACCCCCCTATCCACATCGATGGGACAGTAGTAGAGAAAGTGGAAAGTTTTAAGTTCCTCGGCATACACATCACGGATAAACTGCAATGGTCCATCCACACAGACAGCATGGTGAAGAAGACGCAACAGTGCCTCGTCAACCTCGGGAGGCTGAATAAATTTGGCTAGTCACCTAGAACCTTCACAAACTTTTACAGATACAGATGCACAATTGAGAGGTTTGTAGGTTTTGTGGGTGAATACACTCTTATGTACGTGTCATAATCAGCTATAAATTACTAGTAGTAATAGTAGTAGTATTATTGTAGTAGTATTGCAAGTGTGTTATTTCTCCTCTTAACCTGTCATATTCAGTGGTTTAGTGGAGGCTATAAGCAGGTATATGCCGTATACCCACTTATTTTTCAGTGGGCATTGTGTATACTCACTTCTTAATCCCCACTGAAGTGTATCAAAGTAGTGTAGTGGAGGTATACAATACACAGCATCAATTATGTAGTACAATTGAGAAATCATGCAGAAAATAGCGTACTCAAATGCAAAGCATGTGAAATATCACGTGTGCCGCACAAATATCCTAGATTCGATGGCATATCATCTTTCAGGTAGGAATATCATTGTTTTAACTTATGATATCTACCAGTAAATGATAACTAAGGCAACAACGGGTATGCAAACCAGGTATTGAAATGGTCTTGGTAGAATCTTTGCGATGAGCAATTCATTCATAATTCCTTTCAAAAAAATAAAAATCCCAATTAACTATTGACTGCAAAGTAGGTTTGCCAAATTCATATCATGATGATTTGAGTTTTTCAAACTCTCCCATAACATGTAGACCATTGTACAGTACAGAAACACCACTAGCCAAATGGTATCTTGCTAGGTGCACAAATGAGTTAAAAGGCAACTACATCCTCCAAACAATATTTTATTGGCGCAGCGGTATCTCTGTGCAAGAAGTGTCACTACAGACCCTGATTCAATTCCAGGCTGTATCACAACCAGCCATGATTGGGAGTCCAATAGGGCGGCATACATTTGGCCCAGGGTCGTCCGGGTTAGGGTTTGGCCGGGGTAGGCCATCAATATAAATAATAATTTGTTCTTAACTGACTTACCATGTTAAATAAAGGTTCAATAAATTTTTAAAAAGGTCAACGGCATCATGAACTTTACCCAGTACCAGGACATTTTAGCCAAAAACCTTGTTGCCTCTGCCAGGAGTTTGAAACTTGTGGATCTTAACCCCAAGCACACATTCAAATCCACAAAGAAAATGTTATTCGGCCTAAAAAAATCAACATTTTACAATGGTCATCTCAGTCTCCGGACTTGAAACCCAATGAAAACCTGTGGTTTGAATGAAAGAGGGCAGTCACAGACAAAGGATAGCGAGCTTCTGGAAGGATTCTGTATGGAGGAATGGTCTAAGATCCCCTCCCAATGTGTTCTCCAACTCATTAAACATTTTAGTAAAAGTCTCAGTACCCTTATCCTTGCAAGATGAGGCATTGACAGGTGTTGGTGTCAATCATTTTGACTCCTACCTGTTTGAGCAAAAAAGTATTATTATAAACAAAATCTCTTTCTCTTAGCAATTGTATTTGACTAAAATAATATAATTTCTCCGGTTATTTTCATACAATATATCTCAGTATTTTAATTATTTATTTCATGCAGTGTCAATATTTTATGCAGGGTCTTTATTAAGGCTGTCAATAATTTCAGATGGCACTGTACCGTCTAATATAGTAGTCTTGTTAATTGTATTGTTAGTAAGAGTGCTCTACGTGTTCATCTTAACTTGGAGATGGGCATGCTATGCATCGTAAGTTTCAGCTTTATTCAGAACCTACTCCTGTTTATCTAGAAGTTCTGTCCTCTAAATTTACAAGGTGTGAAATTGCCTCAGCATGCATAGAAAGAGCTCCTAACTGTCCCTAATCCTCCATAACTCCACAGCACACAGACAGGGCTGTTATTCAGTCAGCCAAAGGTTTATTTACTCTTTATTTACACCATATCAACAAATGTACAATCCACTTTTATTATATCATGCCATTTAGCATGAATGCTTTGGGAATAGTTACTCTCCCGAAACAATAAAACAGGCAATCACTTGCAGGTCCATGTAATCGACATACAGTACAAGGATTTTATTTTATTTTATTTCACCTTTATTTAACCAGGTAGGCCAATTGAGAACAAGTTCTCATTTACAACTGCGACCTGGCCAAGATAAAGCAAAGCAGTGTGACAAAAACAACAACACAGAGTTACACATGGAATAAACAAACGTACAGTCAATAACACAATAGAAAAATCTAGGAGTTGGCTTTGGGGATGATGTGCAGATGATGATGTGCAAGTAGAGATACTGGGCTGCAAAATAGCCAAAATTAATAACAATATGCAGATGAAGCAATTGGTTGGGCTATTTACAGATGGGCTGTGTAAAGGTGCAGTGATCGGTAAGCTGCTCTGACAGCTGACCTTAAAGGTGACCCTTTAATGATTTTTACAAATCATTCCAGTCATTGGCAGCAGAGAATTGGAAGGAAAGGTGGCCAAAATAGGAGTTGGCTTTGGGGATGACCAGTGAAATATACCTGCTGGAGTGCATGCTACAGGTGGGTGTTGTTGCCTTGGTGACCCGTGAGCTGAGATAAGGCGGAGCTTTACCTATCAAAGACTTATAGATGACCTGGAGCCAGTGGGTTTGAGAGCATACAGGTCGCAGTGTGGGTAGTATATGGGGCTCTGGTGACAATACGGATGGCACTGTTATAAACTGCATCCAAATTGCTGAGTAGAGTGTTGGAGGCTATAGTGTAAATGACGTTGCCGAAGTCAAGGATTGGTAGGATAGTCCGTTTTATGAGGGTGTGTTTAGCAGCATGAGTGAAAGAGGCTTTGATGTGAAATAGGAATACAATTTCTAGATTTAATTTTGGATTGGATATGCTTAATGTGAGTCTGGAAGGAGAGTTTACAGTCTAACCAGACACCCAGGTATTTGTAGTTGTCCAAATATTCTAAGTCAGAACCGTGCAGAGTAGTGATGCTAGTCGGGAGGGAGGGTGTGGGCAATGATCAGTTGAAAAATGTGCATTTAGTTTTACTAGCATTTAAGAGCAGTTGGAGGCCATTGAAACTCGTCTGGAGGTTAGTTAACACAGTGTCCAAAGAAGGGCCAGAAGTATACAGAATGGTGTCGTCTGTGTAGAGTTCGATCAGAGAATCACCAGCAGCAAGAACGGCATCATTGATATATACAGAGAAAAGTGTCAGCTTGAGAATTGAACTCTGTGGCACCCCCATAGAGACGGCCAGAGGTCCGGACAACATGCACTCCGATTTGACACACTGAACTCTATCTGAGAAGTAGTTGGTGTACCAGGCGAGGCAATCATTTGAGAAACCAAGGCTGTTGAGTCTGCCGATAGGAATGCGGTGATTGACAGAGTCGAAAGCCTTCGCCAGGTCGATGAAAACGGCTGCACAGTACTGTCTTTGATCGATGGCGGATATGATATCGTTTAGGACCTTGAGTGTGGCTGAGGTGCACACATGACCAGATCGGAAACCAGATTGCATAGCAGAGAAGGTACGGTGGGATTCAAAATGGTCGGTGATCTGTTTGTTAACTTGGCTTTTGAAGACTTTAGAAAGGCAGAGCAGGATGGATATTGGTCTATAACAGTTTGGGTCTAGAGTGTCTCCCCCTTTGAAGAGGGGGATGACCGTGGAAGCTTTCCAATCTTTAGGGATCTCAGACAATACGAAAGAGGGTTTGAACAGGCTATTAATAGGGCTTGCAACAATTGTGACGGATAATTTTAGAAAGAGAGGGGCCAGATTGTCTAGCCCAGCTGATTTGTAGAGGTCCATATTTTGCAGGGGGGGGGTGTCTTGGGCAAGTTGCTGCGGGGTGTGCAGGGGTAGGGGTAACCAGGTGGAAAGCATGGCCAGCCGTAGAAAAATGCTTATTCAAATTATCGATTATCGTGGATTTATCGTTAGTGACAGTGTTTCCTAGCCTCAATGCAGTGGGCAGCTGGGAGGATGTGCTCTTATTCTCCATGGACTTTACAGTGTCTCAAAACCTTGTTTGAAAAAACTAGCCTTTATTTTCCTAGCTGATTGTGTATATTGGTTCCTAACTTCCCTGAAAAGTTGCAAAATGCAGGGGCTATTTGATGCTAATGTAATACACCACAGGATGTTTTTGTGCTGGTTAAGGGTAGTCAAGTCTGGAGTGAAGCAAGGGCTATATCTGTTCTTAGTTGTACATTTTTTGAATGGGGAATTTTTATTTAAGATGGTGAGGAAAGCACTTTTAAAGAACAACCAGGCATCCTCTACTAAAGGGATGAGTTCAATATCCTTCCTGGATACCCGGTCCAGTTCAATTAGAAAGGCCTGCTCGCTGAAGTGTTTTAGGGAGCACTTGACAGTGATGAGGGGTGGTCGTTTGACCGCGGACCCATTATGGACACAGGCAATGAGGCAGTGATCACTGACATCCTGGCTGAAGACAGCAGAGGTGTATTTAGAGGGCAGGTTGGTCAGGATGATATCTATGAGGGTGCCCGTGTTACAGATTTGGAGTTCAACTCTGAAAATAAGTGGGGCCAACTGGGGGCTCTATAGCAAGCAGCAACAGTGAGAGATTTATTTCTGGAAAGGTGGATTTTTAGAAGTAGAAGCTGGAACTGTTTGGGCACAGACCTGGATAGCATGACAGAATTCTGCAGACTATCTATGCAGTAGATTGCGCCCCTGACCCCTTTGGCTGTTCTATCTTGGCGGAAAATGTTGTAGTTTGGGATGGCAATTTCAGAAGCCAGGATTCAGCCACGGCTAGGACATCAGGGTTGGTGTAGTGTGCTAAAGCAGTGAATAAAACAAACTTAGGGAGGAGGCTTCTGATGTTAACATGCATGAAACCAAGGCTTTTACGGTTACAGAAGTCAACAAATAATAGCGCCTGGGCAATAGGTGTGATGCTGGGGGCTAAAGGGCCTGGGTTAACCTCTACATCACCAGAGGAACAGAGGAGGAGTGGGATAAGGGTATGGCTAAAGGCTATAAAAACTGGTTGTCTAATGCGATGGGAGCAGAGAATAAAAGGGGCAGATTTCTGGGCATGGTAGAATAGATTCACGGCATAATGTACAGACAAGGGTATGGTAGGATGTGAGTACAATGGAGGTAAACCCAGGTATTGAGTGACGATGAGAGAGGTTTCGTCTCTGGTGGGACCAGTTAAGCCAGATGAGGTCTCCGGATGTGTGGGGGGTGGGACAAAAGAGCTATCTAAGGCAAGGTGAGCAGGACTGAGAGCTCTACAGTGAAATAAAACAATAAGGACTACCCGAGACAGCAGTAGACAAGGCATATTGACATTAGAGAGAATAATATTGACACTAAAGACAGGCATAAAGCAGTTACATGTGTTGATCAGGAGAGCTAAGACAACAATGGGTAAATGGCGATGAATGTGCAGAGCGGGTCAGTTAGGTACATACAGGACCTGAGTTCGAGGCTGGGGCCAACAGATAAACATAATGAGGTACCGTGTTATTGAAACAGACCAGGGGGCATCAGCTGTGTAGCCGAGTGATCATAGGGTCCAAAGAACAGCAATAGGTGAGTCAGGGAGCCGTTCAGTAGGTCAGTACTATGCTAGGCGAGTTGGAGACACAGCGCTTAGAAAGCTAGCGGGCCGGGGCAAGAAGATGGATCTTCGGCGACGTCACAAAAGAAAAGCCCGTTGAAACCACATCGGGTGATTTGTGTCGGCAGACCAGTCGTGATGGATCGGCGGGGCTCCGCGTCAACAACAAAGGGTCCAAGCCAATTGGCAAAAGAGGTATTGTAGCCCTAGAATTAGTTGGTATATGGGCCTAGCTCGTGGCTAGCTCAAGATTAACTGGTGCTTGAGAACACAACAGGAAATTAGGGCTGGGAGTTGCCAGGGACCTCACAATACTATATTATCACAATACTTACTTGCCGATACGATATGTATTGCAATTTTCATGATTCTATATTTATTTCGATTTGATACTGTTATTTTATTGCAATTCGATGTTCCAAACATATTGCTCACCATATGTCTGCTGCAGAGGGACAAGAGAGAGTAATGAGAAAGCACATTTTGATTAGCAGTGGAAATAAGTGCTGAAAACAAATTGTCTCCCTATTTAAAAAGGAAGATGGATGTCACGCCCTGACCTTAGAGAGTCGTTTTATTTCTCTAATTTGGTTAGGTCAGTGTGTGATGTGGGGTAAGAAGATGGATCTTCGGCGACGTCGCAACAGAAAAGCCCGTTGAAACCACATCGGGTGATTTGTGTCGGCAGACCAGTCGTGATGGATCGGCGGGGCTCCGCGTCAACAACAATGGGTCCAGGCCAATTGGCAAAAGAGGTATTGTAGCCCTAGAATTAGTTGGTATATGGGCCTAGCTCGTGGCTAGCTCAAGATTAACTGGTGCTTGCTTCGGGACAGAGGCCTTTGCTAACAGTAGCCACTCGATAGCAGCTAGCTAGCTGCAATGATCCGGTGTAAGGATCCAGAGCGGCAGGAATCAGTAATGTATGATCTGGGTTGATATCGCGCTGTGCAGGCTGGCATGTATTGTGCGAGCTAAAGCTGGCAGTGTCTGCGCTAAAAGGTGAAGTATGCTTGCCGTGGCTAACAAAGACTAGTAGCCAGTTAGCTGGATAGCTCCTGACGGAGGTTCCAGTAATAAGGAATAAAAATAGCAGATCTGTACCACATTGGGTGAGGAGGGTTGCATTAAAGTATATTTCGTTTATAGATAGAAAGTGAGATTAAAATGTATATGAGAAAAAAAAGGTCTATTTACACAGGATAAGACAAAGATAAAAACAACACACAACTGACTGCTACGCCATCCTGGAATGAAGTGGTTGGCTGAAGATAGTTGACTCTGAAAATAGGGTCACGCTTAGGGCTGGCACAATTATCGTATAACCATAGAACCGACCATTATCGATAAAGACCGCCGTAAAAAAGATAACCGTTATAACCGTAGAACATTTTGTATTTATTTTTGCTATTTGAACGGTTATAACAGTGACCGCGGTCATTTGGCTGACAAATAACCATCATCCAAAATTCCATTACCTTCACAGCACTAGTCACGCTCATGAATTCCATGACCAGGTTACAGCATATCAATGTGACAGAGTTGATTCATTCTGTCTGCCCTCACAGTTGTGCTGGTTGAATATATTCATACAGCTGACCCAACAGTACAAATGCACTCATTGAAGTACAACTTCAAACACATCCATAGCTACTGTCTCCTCTGGCAGGGATAAAATATGCAATGTCCAAAATAATTTCATCTCAGCAGATACAAAAGGAGTCCTGTCACTGGTCAGTAAAATCCATGTTCCAGAAAATGTTTTATATTAACACTAAACCCAATTATCATTTGGGTCTAGGAAATCAAAGTATGTGTAAAAGCAGCCCTCATTAGTCTTAGCATATGACATTGTTTAATCCTCATTAGAAGAACAAGGCCTCCTAAAGCAGTTCAACTAATTGTAATAATGTCAGAGCATTTACTCATTCAGCTTTCTCCTCACGGCACAGAATGATGTAGTCATACAGTCGATGCTGCTGTATGGTTACGTAATGTGTTTTAATGTGGGACCACATATGCTACTAACTGATGACTCAAGACTGCAATCTTTGCCATATAGTTAGTTTCAATAGTCTATAATACTATTTCTAATGTTTAATGTGTGTGTGCCATAAAGGTAGTTGATTTGCCTAAATTCATCCATGCAACAGACTTAATTTCTCAAAACTATGACAAAAACATCAGCAGAGACTAAAACTCTTCAACTGTAACATTTTAAAAAACACAAATATTACTGAATTGATTTTGATGAACAACTGTGTTAAAACTGACGAGACAGAACAAACCTCCACAGGCCCACAGTAATCTGAACACACTCTGCCAGGTGGCAGCTCTCATCTCGTCCAATCCACACATTCACAGTCTGATCCAACTGGACCACTACCCCTGGTAACTAGCCACTTATTTTCATATCATCCAAATGCAGAAAAAAAACTGGCAGAGGAAAGCCAGTTTAATGCAAATATCTTTGTTTTCCAACCTCTAAATTGGGCCTGGTGGGAAAAACTGCACTGATGCAATGAGTACCCCATCATCAGTTGAAATGTGTGGGGTTCTTGGGAGTTGGAAAGAGCTATGACACATTATATACATTATATAATTCATGTGTAGCTACTAGCTTGCATCCTCTACCTCTGAGCTACTCTACAGAGTATGTAATGTAGCCTAAAATATGCGTGTGGATTCATGGAAATGATAAACTGCCATGTTGGCCCTCAGAATGTTCTGAGTCAGGCAAACTCAAGGCCACTTCAGCCCACCTTTTACCAATCACATCACATCAGGCAATCTGCTGCTGTTACCCGCTCTCCTCTCCACTCCAAAAACACCTCGACCCCTCCTCATTCCTCACTCATCCCTCACTAACAATCCCTAACAAGTGATCCATGACTACGATAACAACCTAAAAAGAGCAAGGTGACATACAGAAAGTGACTATACACTACCAGAACAGATGATACATAACCACATCCATTTGGGAGGTGAAACCATGAGAACGGATGTGTCATGAAAGCACATTGACATCAGTGAGAGACAGGAAAACTCCCACACATCACTACTGCCGATTCAGGCACCATGTGATACCTGCACACAAGGAGAGGGCATGTTGAAATACAGTATGTCTGGTTGACTGGCTGACTGACTGGCTGGCTGGCAGGCTGATCTGGTGTACGCGACTGAGAATCACCCTGGGCTGAGGCTGCATCATAAGTCACTACAGTGATTGAAGGTTCCGTCCCAGAGTGAGAACGCTTTTAAATGATTGATTGCACTCTGGACTAACAAGAGGATCTCGTCAGCACTGTAGACTCTTAGGCATGATTGACGGCTCCCCTCCCTGCACCCTCCCCCTCCCTACACACCAACGTGACCCCCATCCCATTAGCTAACACAGTGAATATGCCAGCAGCGTTTTCTCTTGACAGTGCAGGTACTGTAGTCTGCCTCTGTGAAGGTGAGCATAGAGAATCAGCAGATTTCTCATTATCAGGACTCATGCATCACTATTCAAAGGCTACCTGAGCCCTATAAGCTCACTAGGTACAGTAACACAGACATCCACACACGGATTACACACACAAACACACACATCTATAGTTGGTAACAGCTACAATACAAACAATGGGGATGTAGAATGCTCAAGAACGGCCTGGGTTTAATAAGCAGTGTTATGGGGGCTTCATTATTGAGGAACTCTTCTTCCAGAGGGCATAAGGCATCAGCCTCTGGCTCTTTGTTTTTTAACATGTTTTTAAGCATGGATCACCTTTGTTCATCTGCCTCACAGCCGTCTCAATGTTGCCTCTAAAGGGGCACATTGAAGGAGGGGGTATTTCTCCCCTCAAAGGGATTAAACGACTTTGAAAAGGTTCTCTCGAGGTTTGGAAGGAAGGGAGCAGTCTGAGGAAAATAAGACGTACGTGTCTGAGTTCTGATGAAAGAATGTTGGAGGATAAAACAACTGGGAGGGATTTCCATTATTAGTGGAAGAAGAGCCAATTAGAGACTAATAATGGACAATCTGGCACTGGAAAAGGCCAGTCGACCCTCTCCACCCTCTCCTGGGCATCAGCATAGCATTGTGAGGGAAAAGCCACTTCAGAACACAACAGGAAATTAGGGCTGGGAGTTGCCAGGGACCTCACGATACTATATTATCACGATACTTACTTGCCGATACGATATGTATTGCAATTTTCATGATTCTATATGTATTTCGATTTGATACTGTTATTTTATTGCAATTCGATGTTCCAAACATATTGCTCACCATATGTCTGCTGCAGAGGGACAAGAGAGAGTAATGAGAAAGCACGTTTTGATCAGTAGTGGAAATAAGTGCTGAAAACAAATTGTCTCCCTATTTAAAAGGAAGATGTCACGCCCTGACCTTAGAGAGCCGTTTTATTTCTCTATTTGGTTAGGTCAGTGTGTGATGTGGGGTGGGCATTCTCTGTTTTGTTTTTCTATGATTTTGTATTTCTATGTTTTGGCCGGGTATGATTCTCATTCAGAGACAGCTGTCTATCGTTGTCTCTGATTGGCAACCATAATTAGGTAGCCCTTTCCCTCTTTGCTTTGTGGGTAGTTAACTTTGTTTGTGGCACATAGCCCTCAAGCTGCACGGTTGTTTTGTATTGCTTTTGTCGGCATCATCCTAAATAAAAGGAATATGTACGCTCACCACGCTGCGCTTTGGTCCACTTCCTTTGATGGCCGTGACAATGGAGAACAAGCTATGAAGGAAAAATACTGCCGTTTTGGTGCAGGTACGGTAAACTAGAGCAAAAATAATATTGCGACATTGTCAAAACTATAAGATATCTGGTCAAAAATATTATCCCGATATGTAACTGTGTACATTTCTTTTCACATCACTACAGGAAATATGGTAATATTTCATAGAGCGCACACACTATTGAGGAGTTTCCATAGCGCCACTGTTCATTTTGTGCAGTGCATTTAAAACACCAGCAGCATTTCATACAAACTGATGGAAATTCAAGATATGACAGCTCTATATTTTTAGCGGTGGATAAGTAAGTTGGTGTTCTGATGTACTGACCCCTCCGCCTCACTCGGAGCACAGGGTCTGACGATAACACACAATAGGACAAGGCAAAAACATAATCTACCCTACTCCACCACTCCACTTCCATCTCGTATGAGACGAGCATGACATGTCTGTCAATACAGCATCCAGAAATAACCCTGGCCTCATGAATAGATGAATAATGCAACAGGGGTCTGCACTCTCTGTACAAAGGCCCACCTGGGAGGGGAGGGGCAGCCACCTGGGAGGGGCTAGAAGGAGAGTGGCAGCTGCCTGGGAGGAGCTGTGAGGGGAAGTGCAGCTGCCTGGGAGGGGCAGGGAGGGGCAGTGGCCTGAGAGGGGTGGCAAGGATCTGGGCTCTCTCCTCCTCCCTTCAGTCTCTCTGTGCAGATGTGGGACATGTATCTATCTCCTCCATTAGAGGACTAGGGTTCAGTACCTCAGTGCCTATGCTCAACAAAGTAGAACCTCAGAAGTTCAGGTTAGTCAAGCCCTATGAAAAGGCAATCGCCCACACAGATCAGCAGAACTCTCAAATGCATTTTGTGCTTAGATCATGAAAATCATTATGATGCCTTATTTATAGATCTTTCCAAGGCCTTCGACACTGTTACCACCACATTTTAATTCAAAGGTTTATCGAAATAGGCCTGGATCAGTCTTCTTTCAAGTGTTGTGAGAATGAGCTGTCAGACAGGACACAATGTGTGATTTCTGATGGTGTTAAGTCTAGTTTCCTGGATATTACGAAAGGTGTATCGGTATTGGGACCTGTTCTCTTTTATATTTACATAAATAATAGAGATATTATTAAGTTAGAGATCGGTTGGTTTAAAACTTGTACTTAATGTGGGCAAGACAAAGTAGATGTTTTCACAACAACAACAAAAATCAGATTGGCTACATATGTATTCATTGAACAGTTCTCTCATCATTCCCGCCTATAAATATCTGCGTAAATGCCAAATGGATTGACAAGGATTTAACATAGCTTTTTAACTAGCTCATTCACTATGATTTAAAATGGGCTTATTTTTAAGAAATTGATCTTTCCTCTCCCTTAACAGCAGGAAGCAGATTGTACAGTCAACTTTCCTTCCAGTTCTTGACTATGGTGACACCATTTACCAGACTGCAGCAGCCACTACTCTTAAACCTTTGGATGCCGTCTACCATAGTGCCCTTTACTTTATCACAGGGGACAGTTTTAATACTCACTGCATCCTGTATGAAAAGGTTGGCTGGTCCTCATTAAAGTTATGTAGATCACTTCACTATTACCTTTTTGTTTACAAAGCTCTACTACACAAGCGTCCAACTTACCTAACTTCCTTGTTGAAGTACCAAAACCTGAGTTAGCATACCTGTTCACAGGGTTGGTTAACTCTTGAGGTTCCTCGGGTCTCCACCAGATTAGGTACATGTATATCCACTTTTAGATTGAATGCAGCTCACTGCTGGAACAATTTACAAAACACATTACAATTGGGTGTTCTGGTGCCACTCAGGGAATTGAAAGTATTGATTGAGGACATAGTAGCTGAGGAATGTAACAGCTTTCTGTACATTTTGTATTGTGCTGTATTTTTATTTGACATTGTATTGATTGCTGTTTTGTTTCATATTGTATTTGATTGCTGTGCTACTGTGATCAGGGCACTCGTGAGTTTTTCCCTGAATAAATAAAGAATATTAAAACATTATTATAAATCAATTCAAATTGTATTTATCAGTTGTGCCGAATACAACAGGTGTAGTAGACCTTACCAAGAAAATGCTTACTTACAAGCCCTTAACCAACAATGCAGTATTAAGAAAATAAGAGTTAAGAAAATATTTACAAAATAAACTAACACAATATAATAACAATAACGAGGCTATATACAGGCGGTACCGGTACCGAGTCAATGTGGAGACTATATACAGGGGGTACCGGTACCGAGTCAATGTGGAGACTATATACAGGGGGTACCGGTACCGAGTCAATGTGGAGACTATATACAGGGGGTACCGGTACCGAGTCAATGTGCGGGTACAAGTTAGTCGATGTAATTGAGTAATATGTACCTGTACATGTAGGTAGGGGTAAAGTGACTATGCATAGATAATAAACAGCGAGTAGCAGCAGCAAAAAAAGGGAGGAGGGGTCAATGCAAATGGTCCGGGTGGCCATTTGATTAATTGTTCAGAAGTCTTATGGCTTGCGGGTTGAAGCTGTTAAGGAGCCTTTTGGACCTAGATGGTACCGCTTGCCGTGTAGTAGCAGAGAGAACAGTCTATGACTTGAGATTTACCATTGCAGCATTGCATTTTCCGAGACGTAGAGGGTAGCACCATAATCACTACAAAACGATTTGTACGTAGATGCCCTGAAAACGGACCAGTTTATTAGAAATCCCATAATTGAACAGAATACTAATCTTCCATTTCAACTTTAAACATGGCAGCGAGTGTGTATGAATGAATTACATTTTATTTTTTTGCCAAATGACACAAACAAACATTACAATAATTCACTGTGGTAATTAAATGAACATTCTTCTGGTGTGTATGTGTGTTGCTGCAGGAGTGACTGAAGAATTGAACAAGGTAGAAGGTTGGATAGATCTGCTGGGGTGTTAGAGCACTGAGTAGGGAGCTCCTCTAAAGGGTGCTGGTACAGTACATGCACTGCTGGAGGGGAGGGAGGAGGGGGCTGTGTAAATTGTTCTGTGCTGCCTGAGATTGAGGGCAGTGTTGAATCCTCCATCCTCTCTCTCAATGGACCCGCTATCAGCATACCTTCTCTCTGGAGTCTGTAAAATAGCATTTTCCACCAGGCAGGTGCAGGCATGAGCTTGGCTTTAATTCTGGCTGTACAGTACCACAGCCCTACTGTATGATGCTGCAGCTTCTGCTGCCCACACATTTCACATTGCAAAATGCTTGAAAGATGGTAGGATCTTCATTTGAGCCAGTTTGCTACAGTAGGGTAATAACACTGCAGCGACAGGAAATGTGAATTATTATGTTGATTATAATCAATGTACATTTTTGTAGGGGTTGCTACATTTGCATCGTTTCCTATGACCTTCCACTTCTTGTCTATTTGTGTGTCTTTGTGTGACTGTAAAGTCCAATTCTTGACCCACATCTGTCGTACACGCACGCGCACACACACACACACACACACACACTGATATACCACATCACTTCAGCTTGTCCTGATACTTTAGTGTTTTCAATTAAATTATTCTACCAAATGTGAACAGCTTTCCAGGTGATCTTTAATTCATTGGATACGTTATTTTTGCAATTTGGCGAAGCCGTAAATGGGTCTGGGGCTTTTGGGTACTCTCCCTCCCCAATCAACAGAAAGGCGTGCTAAATCATAACATACATTTCTTCATGTATTGATGTATCGGTCGGTCATACATCCAGATTCTCACACAAATTGACTTTAATGCACTCTAAACCGGTCACACACTTGATATGCCATTTCAGATGGTGCCTCTACCACTTGTTGAGACATGTTAAAGGGAATAGAGGGAAAGCTAACAAAGATCTCATAGCAAATCCTTGCCTTTGCACACATTAACAGTCATATTGAATAATGGCAACCTTGTGTAATGTTACTGGTGCTGAGACTGTTATTGCATTATAATGACTCACAGGCTGAAATATAATCACTGCTCTTAAATGTAATAGCATTTTACTCCTTGGGTTTGAAACATTTAAAAAGTCATTTACATTGGAATCCAATTACCAGTCTCAAACATCCCATTGGGTGACACAGTTGTAATTATTTGAGAAACAGTAACAGTGCAGAGCTCTGAGTTGCCAAAGCAATTATGAATGAATTAAAACAAGATATCCCAACTTGAGATAAATATTCATTGTTGATGTGCTGCACCCATATCAATAGTAAAACCTTAATTAGGGTAAATGACTCTTAAATCATACTAAATTGTCACTTAGTGAACGCTACAATGGGAAGAAGTAAAGACACCATGGGAATTTCTTTGAAAAAACAGTTTCACAAACAGACAACAGAGTTAAGAATATTGCATAGAGAACTGACTCACAAATGAAAGCAAAGGAACAAAGACCTTTTGAATTGATCAAAACAGGGAAACAAGTACAAAGCGGCTTGCTGATTGTGACCCCAGCTGTGGTCACACACACAGCACATTAAGATCCTTTTGAAAGTGAGGTAAAGTAGCAAAATGAAATGAGACAAATACACACAAAATAAGCTACATTTAGATGTTAGCAAACAACACAGGGATTGCTGTGGTCTGGCTAACAGTAACAAATAGGTTGTTATGTAGGGTGAGTTTTGGCTGTAAGAGCCATCACCACTCAGGCTCAGACAAAAATAACTGCACTGAACAGTAAATGCTTCTTGAGACTAATTGACAGGGACAAATAGTGAAGCAATGCAGAGAAAACGAAAACAGTTCGTGGACTTAAATCACAGTATTCCTGCTCTCATCACTGGAATATTACAATGATCGTGCTAATGAGAACAAATAAGATGTACCTGCTTGGTAAAGATTTCTGTTTGTGTGCCTCACTCTCCTTCCTGTTTAGATGAGGGGGTTGGAGAGCATGGGGGCGGGGAAGGGGCTGGTGAAGGAGCTCTTTATTCATGTAGAGGACATGAAGCTTCTCCAGACTCATTAAAGCCCATGTCACGTTGTCTGGGAACACTCTCTACTCACTCCACACCCTCTGTGTGGCCTTTACTTTTCTGTTCCCAGTCTCGCCTGAGAGAGAGAAGCTCTGCTCGCCAACGCCAGCTAATGCATGGTTGTTCTAGCTGTACACAGGTTGGGTAGGCTGCCCTGCTGATTCGTCAAGGCACTGGTTACCTTTTAATACGCCCAAGGGATTTTGGGGATAGGATCAATATAAAACGAACTTGCCAGAATGACTTCTTGGTCTCATTCTGTCACTCTGAAATATGTTTTAAGCTCTCCTAACATCATCTGGGCAATGAGACATTCCATCCTTGGACCTTAGCCATTCTCTTGACCACCAGCCCAAAATGGTTTCCATAAAAGTATTGGGGGTCAAGACGCCAATCTGGCCGCTCAAAACCTTTCATTAACAAGAACAGTTTAGCACCTCCTTTAGGATTAAGGGAGTAAAAAAACACTGAACAATAATTTCTTCACAAAACCAACAATAGTAGGGGAAAACAATACACACATGAATACCTTTGAATCATGTTGTTTATGGCTATCAAACTGCAAGGGGACTTGTTACACTACTACAGTATATTTCCTTTCCTAAATATTGAAATAAAATGCCATAGACTATCGATTAGACTTCTGCCTACAGTAATATGACCTACTATATGTCTCAAAGTAACAATTTTATCTCAATCTATATCAGCAGCCCACCATTCCTAAGAGAGAGACAAGTGCAGCTGAACCAGAGCGTGAGCTGAACAGGTGCCTCCTGAGATATTCCACTGGCTGTGTGACGCCTTCTCCCTTGTTTACCCCATTCAGAGGCTCTTGCTGCATATCAATGAGTGTCACGGAGCCTGGGGGCTGTCTGCACAGATACCCACCAAGCTCACTGCCGCCTTACTGCTTCAGGTTAAAACAGACACTATTAGACAGCAGTTGCCATTGATCTTTGCGCACCCTACAGAGGTAGATTCAATCATAAAGTGCCTTAATACTTTTCTAAGAAAAATACATTTGGGAGGTCAATACAAAAGGATAGTTTTTACAGAGATAAAACATACAACATTGGAACTTCTCTAACTACTGCAGTGTCCTGGAAACTGGCCTATTTTTCCACTTCTGAAAGTGTTGAGGTTTACAGGTCAATGAGGAGGTTCTTTCAGGGATTTGTTGAAAGATGTATAGAACCATAGAACTGGGGCTAGCAGAATGAAGGCTGTAAACGCCAATCGTCACATGCCCTTCATCTGCCAGCTGCCAACTAAACCAAGAAATTAACTGCTCAGGATCATCCACAGTGCTCTACAGTCTGTCAGGCACTTCATTAGCCATGCAATGAATAAAATATCAGCAAGACCCAAGAGAGAGAAGGGGCATAAGGGAGATACTACAACTGCGGAAAGAACTGAAAAAAAAAAAAATGTTTTAATGTAATTTATATACTTTACAAAAATATTGTTTCAATCACCACAACACTTTTTATTAGAATTGGATCACTAATTCAGTGTCATTGTTATTGAATTAGATTCCCAGATTTTTTTATTCTATTAGAAACCAGAGAGATGTAAGTACATTCAGACTCCCCCCCCCCCCAGACACAATACATGAATGTCACACCCTGATCTGTTTCACCTGTCTTTGTGATTATCTCCACCCCACTCCAAGTGTCACCCATCTTCCCCATTATCCCCTGTGTATCTATACCTGTGTTCCCTGTTCATCTGTTGCCAGTTTGTCTTGTTTGTCAAGTCAACCAGCGGTTTTGCCTCAGCTCCTTTTTTTCCCCCCCAGCTTTTCTTTTTCTCGCCCTCCTGGTTTTGACCCTTGCCTGTCCTGACTCTGATCCCGCCTGCCTGAACACTCTGCCTGCCCCTGAGCCTGCCTGCTGACCTGTGCCCTTGCCCTACGTCTGGATCATTGACCTCTGCCTACCCTGAGCCTGCCTGCCGTCTGGTACCGTTGCACCCACCTCTGTTTTACTGACCCCTGCCAGCCTTGACCTGTCTATTGCCTGCTCCTGTTGGATTATTAAACCATTGTTAATTTGACGTTGTCTGCATCTGGGTCTTACCTTCATACCTGATAGAATAACATACCATAGCGTTCAGATGATGTCCAGTGATGCACTCAAGATGGAAGTGGTCCAATGAAGCAGATGCTAAACCACAAGACTGTTTTTCTAGCACAGATTGGAATATGTTCTGGGATTTATCCGATAACACTGATGAGTTTACCACATCAGTCATCAGCTCCATTACTAAGTGCATTAACCACGTCGTCCCCACAGTGACCGTACGTACATAAGAAATTACGCTCCGACCTCCAACGAGCCAACAAAGGGGAAAAGTGTCAATACCGGTCGAAAGATCGAATCCTACCAATCCGTCTCTGACACTCAACAGATGTGGCAGGGCTTGCAAACTATCAGGGATTAAAAAGGGAAACCCAGAAGTGAGCAGCCCAGCGACGCGACCTTTCCAAACGAGCTAAATGCCTTCTATGCTCGCTTCGAGGCAAGCAACACTGAACCATGCATGAGAGCAAAGGCTGTTTGGACGACTGTGTGATCTCTCTCTCCGTAGAGATGTAAGCAAGACCTTAAAAACAGGTTAACATTTGCAAAGCCGCAGGGCCAGACAGAAAACCACAACGCTTACTCGGAGCATGCACTGACCAGCTGGGAAGTTTGCTTCACTGACATTTTCAACCCATCCTAACTTCTTTCAAATGGACCACCATAGTCCCTGTGCTCAATAACGTGAAGGTAACCTGCCTAAGCTCCCCACCATCCAGAACTTCTTTACCAAAAAGTGTCTGAAGAAGGCAAAAAAATTGTTAGACTCCAGCCACCCAAGCCACTCGGCAAGCAGTACCAGTGCACCAAGCCTGGAAGCCTGGAACCACACACCCTGAACAGCTTCTACCTCCAAGCCATAAGACTGCTAAACAAGGCTGCTACATAGCCAATCAAATGGCTAACCTGACTACCTGCGTTTACCCTTTTTTTAACTTTCTTGCAGTAACTCTATGCACACACACTGGTCTCTACCCACACACTCACACGTTCCTACACGGACACCCCAGTACACACCCAGTACATACACCCACAATCAAATAACATGCACACACATACACTACATTTACCAAAACTGTGTGCCCATCGAACAACTCATTCCAAAATCATGGGCTTAAATGTGGAGTTTGTCCCCCTTTTGCGGCACCAGGTAGCCTACTGGATAGAGCATTGGACTAGTAACCGAAAGGTTGCAAGATCGAATCCCCGAGCTGACAAGGTAAAAATCTGTTGTTCTGCCCCTGAACAGGGCAGTTAAACCACTGTTCCTAGTCCTTCATTGAAAATAAGAATTTGTTCTTAACTGACTTGCCAAGTTAAATAAAGGTTAAAAATAATACAATTTTAAAAAGTAATCTATGATTATCCGAATTATATTTTAAAAGAGGAAGCTAATTATTTTAGACAGATTTTCTCTTTTCTGTCTCATCCTCTCACACTGAATGAAGATTACGGTAAGGAATTATTTCCAAATAATATAAAAAATGGAAAATTAACAAATGTACAGAAAGATCAGTGTGAAGGCCAAATTACAGAAGAATAACTTTTGAGGCTATTAAATCCTTTCAGTCTGGAAAAACCCCAGGGCTTGAGGCATACCAGTAGAGGTATATCACATATTTTATTGATATACTAAAAGATCCATTGTTAGATTGTTTTACCTACTCCTATAGAAATGGTAGTCTGTCAGGTACTCAGCAGGAAGGTCTGATATCTCTATTATATCTCTATTATTAAGGCCCAGATTAAGGCCCAGATGGCAAATATAAAAACCCAGTCTATCTAAAAAACTGGAAGCTCCTAACACTTCAATGTTGTTATGCAAAAATACTAGCAAAATGCATAGCATTCAGAATGAAAAGGTTTTACCAGGGATTGTTCATCCTGATCAGACAGGTTTTTTACATGGACGATACATTGGACATAATATACGACAACTACTAGAAATAATAGAACATCATGAAACATATAAGAAGCCAGGAATGGTATTTATAGCGGATTTTGAAAAGGCATTTGATAAAGTAAGACTGGATTTGATTTGTAAATGCCTGGATTTTTTTCAATTTCTGTATTTCTCTTATACAATGGGTAAAAATAATGTATAGCAACCCCAGGTGTAAATAACGGCTACTTCTCAGGAGACTTTTGAATTGTCAAGAGGAGTTAAGCAAGGGTGTCCGCTGTCACCGTATCTATTCGTTTTGGCCATCGAAATGCTAGAAATGAAAATCAGATTCAATAACAACAGAGGATTAGAAATCCAAGGCTTAAAAACAAAGGTGTCATGTATGCCGATGACTTTTATGTGAAGTCCGCAAGCTAGATCCCTGCAATGTCTCATTAAACTTCTAGATAACTTTTCTGTGATCTCTGGACTAAAACCTAATTAAGATAAGTGTACAATATTGCATATTGGATCCTTAAAAAATACAACTTTTACATTACCCTGGAGCTTACCTATAAAATGGGCTGATGGTGAAGTAGACATACTCGGTATTCATATCACAAAATATATAAATAAGCTCTGCACAATGACTTTCAATAGAAAACTTAGCAAATTGCCCTAATTAATTCCTTAGTCATATCTCAATTTACTCATTTATGGCGCTGCCTACTTCAGATTTGCTTTTCAAATCATATGAGCAAAAAAATATTTTGCTTTATCAGGGACCCTAAACCAGACAAAATAAAACGAGCCAATCTATATAATGAATATGAATTGGGTGGGTTGAGATAATTAAATATAAAAGCACTAAATCTCTCTCTAAAAGCTTCACTCATTCAAAATTTTGTTTGAACCCTAAATGGTTCTCAAGTAGATTACTAAGAAAAGCTCATCCAGTGTTTACAAATGGAATTTTGCCTTTGTGCAGATTGCCATGTCTCATTTTTGATTAATTGAAAATGATACTTTGAAAAAAGTATCTGTCTTTTTCAAACAAGCATTGCAGAGCTGGCTACAATTTCAATTTCATCCCCCTGAAAAGATATAACAAAATATGATGGCTGAACTCAAATGTGCTGGTTGATAAAATACCTGTATTTATGGGAAATAAGTTTGAAAAGACTTTTGTTCTTAAATTATATAGTAATGGTAGAGTTAAGTCCTTCATGGAGTTATCAGAATTGTACGGGAAGGTCTGCTCAATCCAAGAGTACAACCAATTGATTACAGCATTGCCCTAAAAATGGAGGAGGCGGGTGGCAGCGGGAAGAGGTAGAGAACTGGTCTGTCTGCCCAATATAAAGGATCAAAACTGTCAAAGGAATAAAAATAGCATAAATAGGAAAGTACACCAGTTTCATTTGAGGACCAGGATGTTCACAACTGTGCCATACAGATTGCAAAATAGTTGGGAAGAGATTTGATGTACCGGTTCCATGGTACAGGGTGTATGAGCTGATATATAAAACAACGCAAGATTCAAGACTTCGTGCTTTTCAGCTAAAATTATCATATAGAATTCTTGCCACCAATAAAATGTTGAGTATTTGGGGCATAAAATCATCGAAGCTCTGCAGATTTTGTTGTGAGGATACAGAATCAATAGACCATTTATTTTGGTATTGCCCTCAGGTAGCCTGTTTCTGGTCTCAAGTTCATGAATGGCTGAAAATGCATAGCATTGATCTAAAATTGACCCTAGAAATAGTACTGTTAGGATATCTGGAGAGACCGGGTCAGTCAATTACTATTACTCTTAGTAAAAGTATTTATCTTCAACATGCAATCTGTAGATTCTATTCTGTTATATTGAAATTGTACGTTAAACATCATAGCAAAGTTGAAAGATATGTGTTGCGTAGAAACACGAAGTGGGTGGCCAGCAAAGATAGATGGGAAGCTGAGGGTTGGTATATGGAATTTGAGACAAGTGGGAGTGGAGTTGCTGTGTGAGAGAGCGAATGATGGTCAAAAGATGTAATAAAAGTACATTTGAATGGCACTAAGTGGCAGTGTTTGTACAAATAATGCCGGTTTGCCTGAGGCTGATGCCGTGCATGTTACACATGCATATACACACACACTATCATTCAAATAAACATATACAAGAACACACACATACATGTAATATTGCACACAACATGCACACAAACATATGGCATTTGCTGTTATGATTTCAGTTGTCCTTGATGTCCTTTGTTTTAAATTAATAATTTAGTTTTTTTTGCATTGTTTGCCGTTTTCTTCTGTCTTTTCCTTTTTTGTCTTTAGTTCATTCTCTTGGTTGTTGGTGCATTGGGGGGTTCTTGGGGGTGGAGAATGGAATTAATTGTATTTTGTATTTATTTTTCTTCCGGGGGGGGGACTGTGGGAGGGGTCTCGAAAGGTTGAGGGACAGCTATTGAGGAACTATTGGGGGATCTTGGAGGGTTCGAGTTTCACAAGATTGTGATAATGAAAAAGGAAACTATTACATATATTTTATATCACTATCATGCACACGCACCCTCGCACATAAGGATGGCTCTGTTGCAGAAAGACTGATACATGTTTGATAGTGTCTTGAGGCTGTATTCTTTGTCCTTCATGGTCTAATACTTAATGTTACCCCTTCCTTGTGGTTTTTGTAATAAATAATAATTTAAAAAACAATAATTTAAAAAATAAAATGACAGCCTCCACTCTTCAGCTTTCCACTAGATGTTGGAACATTGCTGCAGGGAATGGCTTCCATTCAGTGCATTAGTGTGGTCGGCCATTGATGTTGTACGATTAAGCTTGGCTCGCAGTCGGCATTCCAATTCATCCCAAAAGTATTCGATGGGTTTGAGGTCATGGCTCTGTGCAGACCAGTCAAATTCTTCCACACCAATCTCTAAAAACCATTTCTGTATGGACCTCATTTTGTGCAGTGGGGTATTGTCATGCTGAAACAGGAAAAGGTCTTCCCCAAAATGTTGCCACAAAGTCAGAAGCACATAATCATCTAGAATGTTATTGTATGCTGTAGCGTTAAGATTTCCCTTCACTGGAACCAAGGGGCCTAGCCCAAACCATGAAAAATAGCCCCAGACCATTAATCCTCCTCCACCAAACTTTACAGTTGACACTATGCATTCGGGCAGGTAGCGTTCTTCTGGCAACCGCTAAAAACCCAGATCCGTCCGTCAGACTACCAGATGGTGAAGCATAATTCTTCACTCCTGAGAACACGTTTCCACTGCTCTGATGTACAATGGCGGCGAGCTTTAATCCACTCCAGCTGACACTTGGCGATTGCACATGGTGATCTTAGGCTTGGGTGAGGCTGCTTGGCCATGGAAACCCATTTTAAGAAGCTCCCAACAAACAGTTATTCTGCTAATGTTGCTTCCAGAGGCAGTTCGGAACTTGGTAATGAGTGTTGCAATGGAGAAAATACTATTTTTACGCGCTACGCGCTTCAGCACTCGGTGCTCCTGTTCTGTGAGCTTGTGTGGCCTACCCCTTCGTGGCTTAGCAGTTGTTGCTCCTACATGTTTCCACTTCACTTCAGCACTTACAGTTGACCAGGGAAGATCTATCAGGGCAGATATTTGACTACCTGACTAGATGGGAAGGTGGCATCCTATGACGGTGCCATGTTATAAGTCATTGAGCTCTTCAGTAAGGCCATTCTACTGCCAATGATTGTCAATGGATATTGCATGGCTGTGTGCTCGATTGTATACGCCTATCAGCAACGGGAGTGGATGAAAAAGACAAATTGACTCATTTGAAGGGGTGTCCCACATACTTTTATATACATACAGTTACACTCGCATTAACATCTGCTAACCATGTGTATGTGACAAATTAAATTTGATTTGATTTGAGCTGAAAGTCAGTCATTAAAACTCGTTTTTTTAACCACTCCACAAATGTCTTGTTAACAAACTATAGCTTTAGCAAGTCGGTTAGGACATCTACTTTGTGCATGACACAAGTCATTTTTCCAACAATTGTTTAGAGACAGATTATAATTCACTGTATCACAAGTCCAGTGCGTCAGAGGTTTACATACACTAAGTTGACTGTGCCTTTAAACAGCTTGGAACATTTGAGTCAATTGGAGGAGTACATGTGGATGTATTTCAATGCCTAACTTCAAACTAAGTGCCTCTTTGCTTGACATCATGGGAATATCAAAAGAAATCAGCCAAGACCTCAGAAAAAAATTGGAGGCCTACACAAGTCTGGTTCATCCTTGGGAGCAATTTCCAAAGCCTGAGGTACCACGTTCATCTGTACAAACAATAGTACACAAATATAAACACCATGTGACCACACAGCCGTCATACTGCTCAGGAAGGAGACGTGTTCTGTCTCCTAGAAATTAACATACTTTGGTGCAAAAAGAGCAAATCAATACCAGAACAACAGCAAAGTACCTTGTGAAGATGCTGGAGGAAACAGGTAGAAAAGTATCTATGTCAACAGTAAAATTAGTTCTATATTAACATAACCTGAAATGCCGCTCAGCAAGGAAGAAGCCATTGCTCAAAAACAGCCATAAAAAAGCCAGACTACAGTTTGCAACTGCACAAGGGGACCAAGATCGTACTTTCTGGAGAAATGTCCTCTGGTCTGATGAAACAAAAGTAGAACTGTTTGGCCATAATGACCATCGTTATGTTTGGAGGAAAAAAGGGAGGGCTTGGAAGCCGAAGAACACCATCCCAACCGTGAGGGGTGGCGGCATCATGTTGTGGGGGTGCTTTGCTGCAGGAGGGACTGGTGCACTTCACAAAATGGATGGCATCATGAGGATGGAAAATTATGTGGATATATTGAAGCAGCATCTCAAGACATTGGTCAGGAAGTTAAAGCTTGTTCGCAAATGGGTCTTCCAAATGGACAATGACCCCAAGCATACTTCCAAAGTTGTGGCAAAATGGCTTAAGGACAATAAAGTCAAGGTATTGGAGTGGCTATCACATAGCCCTGACCTCAATCATATAGAAAATGTTTGAAAAAGTTTGGGCCAACGTTAAACAATTTAAAGGCAATGCTACCAAATACTAATGTATGTAAACTTCTGACCCACTGGGAATGTGATGAAAGAAATACAAGCTGAAATAAATAATTCTCTCTACTATTATTCTGACATTTCACATTCTTAAAATAAAGTGGTGATCCTAACTGACCTACAACTGGGAATTCTTACTAGGATTAAATGTCAGGAATTGTGAAAAACTGAGTTTAAATGTATTTGGCTAAGGTGTATGTAAACTTCTGACTTCAACTGTATAGTGTACATACTGGTGCCACACACACAATTTCACACTCACCACATATGCTGCTTCTACTAATCCATGCACTGCTGCTGCAGCGCAGTCTATCAACTATCCTGTTGCTTAGTCACTTTGCTCCTACCTATATGTACATAGCTACCTCAATTACCCCGGAACACTGCACATCGACTCGGTACTGGTACTCCCTGTAAATTGCTATGTTATTTTTACTCGTTATTGTTATTCATTATTTATTCCTCGCGTCACTATTTCTGTTTTATATTTTTTACTCTGCATTGTTGGAAAAGGACCCGTAAGTAAGCATTTCACTATTAGTCTACACTTGTTGTTCACAAAGCAAATCAAAACACTATATATCTATACGTCCCTAAAAACAATCAGTGAGTTGCAGCAAAAGATGGTGTTTTAGGGGAGAGAAAGAGGTGGATTGATCAATATTTCAAAGCGGTCTGGAAGCAGTGTTCAAAAGGCAGGCTAAGGCTCCTCTGAGAGAGGGAGAGAGAGCAAGAGAGAGCGAGAGGGAGAGAGCAAGAGAGAGCGAGAGAAAGAGCAGACTGTGTTTGTAGATGGCACGGTGGCAAAGAGGATTGTTACCCACTCATCTATAGTGAAATAGGAATTGGGTAAGGCCAGATTCCATCAACCAACCACAGAGTGTTTACAATCTTTACAGTTTAACAAACAACATGAAGATCCATTTAGGACTGGGTGATATGGCCTAAAAATCATATCTCAATTATTTTTTACTTCACAATTCACAATATACACTACCGTTCATAAGTGGGGTCACTTATAAATGTCCTTGTTTTAGAAAGAGAATCACATTTTTTGTTTATTAAAATAACATCAAATTGATCAGAAATACAGTGCAGACATTGTTAATGTTTTAAATGACTATTGTAGCTGGAAATGGCAGATTTTTTACAAATGGAATATCTACATAGGTGTACAGAGGCCCATTGTCAGAAACCATCACTCCTGTGTTCCAATGGCAGGTTGTGTTAGCAGATCCAAGTGTATCATTTTAAAAGGCTAATTGATCATTAGAAAACCCTTTTACAATTATGTTAGCACAGCTGAAAACTGTTGTTCTGATTAAAGAAGCAATAAAACTAGCCTTCTTTAGACTAGTTGAGTATCTGGAGCATCAGCATTTGTGTGTTCGATTACAGGCTCAAAATGGGCAGAAACAAAAAACTTTCTTGTTCTTCTATTCCATGCGAGAAATAGCCAAGAAACTGAAGATCTCGTACAACGTTGTGTAATATTCTCTTCACAGAACGCAAACTGGCTCTAACTTGAATAGAAAGAGGAGTGGGAGGCCCCGGTGCACAACTAAGCTAGAGGACAAGTACATTAGAGTGTGTAGTTTGAGAAACAGATGCCTCACAAGTCCTCAACAGGCAGCTTCATTAAACAGTACCCGCAAAACACCAGTCTCAACTTCAACAGTGAAGAGGTGACTAGGGGATGCTGGCCTTCTAGGCAGAGTTGCAAAGAAAATGCCATATCTCAGACTGGCCAATAAAAATAAAAGATTAAGATGGGCAAAATAACACAGACACTGTACAGAGGAACTCTGCCTAGAATGCCAGCATCCAGAAGTCGCCTATTCACTGTTGACGTTGAAATTTTCAGCCTTTGCCAAACCCCTTTAAAAAAAAAACATTAATTCAGGTGAGAAGTTGTAGGTGAGGGAAATTGCTGATAAATATTCATTTTGGGGTGCATAAATGTAGTTGTACCTGATCCCAACATTTTCTCACTAAGGCATACACACCAGAAGACCACTTGAATGTATTCATGTCACTGAGGGAGAGAGGGTAATGTATAACGTTTACATTATGTTAGCCATCAGGGATCCTATGGGAGGGATCCTTTGGGAGGAGAAGAGACACAGTCTGGTACCAGTCACCATGACAGCTGTGAGTTGGGGAGGAGTAAGCACTTTGGTGCAGAAGTCCGATCAGATGAAGTGAGGAAGAACAGATCTCACTAAGGTTCTGTCTAGCAACAGAGATCCATTGACTGTTCAGATATGTAGGAAGAGACTCAGCATAGGAGAAAGGGTTAAATATCAGTGCTTGTGTGAATATGTCGTCGTCTGTACAGCTGTTTGATCCTTTGGGATAAATAAACTTGGTTTAAGCTTTTATAGTGTCCGTAGAGTTCTTACTCTAATAATTAGAACCTAACAAGGTGTAAAGATTATTATTTCACCTTTATTTAACCAGGTAGGCCAGTTGAGAACAAGTTCTCATTTACAACTGCGACCTGGCCAAGATAAAGCAAAGCAATGCGACACAAACAACAGAGTTACACATGAAATAAACAAAAATACAGTCAATAATACAATAGAAAGTCTATATACAGTGTGTGCAAATGAAGTAAGATTAGGGAGGTAAACGCAATAAATAGGTCATAGTGGCGATATAATTACAATTTAGTAATTAAACACTGGAGTGATAGATGAGCAGAAGATGAATGTGCAAGTAGAGACATGGGTGCAAAGGAGCAAAAAACAAATAACAATATGGGGATGAGGTAGTTGGGTGAGATATTTACAGATTGGCTATGTACAGGTGCAATGATCTGTAACCTGCTCTGACAGTTGATGCTTAAAGTTAGTGAGGTAGATATGAGTCTCCAGCTTCAGTGATTTTTGCAATTCCTTCCAGTCAATGGCAGCAGAGAATTGGAAGGAAAGGCGGCCAAAGAAGGAGTTGGCTTTGGGGGTGACCAGTGAAATATACTTGCTGGAGTGTGTGCTACGGGTGGGTGCTGCCATGGTGACCAGTGAGCTGAGATAAGGCGGGGCTTTACCTAGCAAAGACATATAGATGACCTGGAGCCAGTGGGTTTGGCGACGAATATGAAGCGAGGGGCAGCCAACCCAAGCATACAGGTCACAGTGGTGGGTAGTATATGGGGCTTTGGTGACGAAATGGATGGCACTGTGATAGACTGCATCCAATTTGCTGAGTAGAGTGTTGGAGGCTATTTTGTAAATGACATCACCGAAGTCAAGGATCGATAGGATGGTCAGTTTTACGAGGGTATGTTTGGCAGCGTGAGTGAAGGATGCTTTGTTGCGAAATAGGAAGCCGATTCTAGATGTAATTTTGGATTGGAGATGCTTAATGTGAGTCTGGAAGGAGAGTTTACAGTCTAAACAGACACCTAGGTATTTGTAGTTGTCTACATATTCTAAGTCAGAACTGTCCAGAGTTGTGATGCTAGACGGGCGGGCAGGTGCGGGCAGCGATCGGTTGAATAGCGTGCATTTCGTTTTGCTTGCATTTAAGAGCAGTTGGAGGCCACGGAAGGAGAGTTGTATGGCGTTGTATTAGGGTTGAGATTTCCCCTTTAAGTCGGGTGTCAAACTTATTCCATGGAGGCCTGAGTGTCTGCAGGATTTTAGTTTTTCCTTTCAATTAAGACCTAGATAACCAGGTGAGGGGAGGTTCCTACTAATTAGTGACCTTAATTCATCAATCAAGTATAACGGAGGAGTGAACCCTCAGACTCTCGGCCATCCATGGAATGAGTTTGGCACATGCTTTCAGTCATCAGATGCAATTTCACAGAACATATGTGCATTAATTCTTTACAATAGATAAATGAAGGGTCCAGTCTTTGCTCATGTTCTCCACAGTAGAGGGTGGCAGCAGACATATGATGCACATACCACTGAGGTTTCCGAGTTGAATGAGAATGACATTGATCATGTTAATAAACAGACAGGAATGCAACAACGATTAAACAGAGACTCAATGCATGTATTCTGCACATTGAGAGATTAATAGTTGTATGAATTCAGTAAGATCTAGTTCTGTAACATGACACAATATGACCTATCCATTATCTACAGTGAACATTGTGTTCTATACAATTACATAAGGGAATATTGCAAACTGGAAAACGAACACACATACAGTTTATGGGTCTTTAATAATTAGGTCATCGCTGACCATCTGCAATTGATCTGTGCTAATACCTATTTCATAAACAGTGCTGCCCTCGGCATAATGCATATTAGGGGTCACACACATGGGTGGTACCACAAAGGGGACTATAGCATAAAGGCTCTGTCACAGATCCCTCCGGAACTTTCATTACGCACACCTGTCCCCTATTCCCACTGATTAGTACTTCTATAAGTGTGTCCTTCGGTTTTCATTGGGCTGTCGATTATTGTTACAATGTCCGTTGGTGCGTGTGAGTACCTGTGCTGTGTGTTTTGGGCTTTCGTGCCCTTGTGGATTGCGCAGATGATTACAGGTCTCGTCCTGTGTGTTATTCATTGTGCGCGTGTGTTATTTATTCAAGATACACCTCACTCTTTTGTTTGGGTTTCAACACTGTGCTTTTGTTACATGTTTGTTTGGACTTTGTCCCCGTGCCTTTGCATGGCATGCCATAATTTGCTCTTAATAAAACAAACTATTACGCAACCCTGCGTTGGTCTCCCGAATCTCTTCATAACAACGTGATAGGCTCTCTCTACCCGGGGCCGAAGTCAAATCCATAATATCTTTTGACTAGGGGTGGACAACAGGATGAAGGAGTATGCTTTTTGTTGTCAATTTAAAAAGGGGACATAATGGTAGCTAATGTTATTGGAAATCATAATGAGTAATATAAAGGGTCAGTCATGCATGCAGACATTTCCATCCCAGTAGTAATGGTGAACAAAAAGCTCTTTAATCCCTCAAGGTCATCAGGGATGTTATTGGACTGGCCACTCACTGTCCTAGTTGGACAAAGTAGTTGTCTTAGCAAATCAAATGTGATGAGTTTAAAGGCTATGCAACAGTATATAACCAACCTACTGTACTTGACTGTGATGTTTTCATGTTTACCCAATGTTCACAAAAGGGAGCATACCACATTCATCATAACATTACGTCTGTGTTTTTTTACATATGGTTCTGAAACACAAAACCTATTGGACTATATACTGTATCTTTCCCAGTCATCCATGAAGTGGCTTCCTCACCTCGGTGCACGTTATGCTATTCACACAGTATGCTGCTGCTATGCCATGGAGAAGCTAAAAGCCTCCAGATTCAAAACATTTGATGTACGCAGTGATTTCTGACTTCATCTTTTCAACTGATAGAGTGACATTTAATGGAGTACCAGGTTGGTTTTCTGCATGACTGACAAGGTGGCCGTGCAATCAGTGAGTTAACTCCAACACGGATCACTGTGAAGCCAATCCTCAGAGAACAGCACATGATCATAGATAGCCTAGCAGTAAATATAGATCTGGAAGCAAAGCAGAAGCTGTAGATGTTTATATGCCATTTGATGACAGTTTAGTTCCTAGATCCAGCTCTCTGATCTCGTAAAGCGGACCTCAGCAGAGAGACACCCGGTTGGGTTTAAAGATTTGTCCAAAGAGATATGGAGAAATCAGGGTCCAGTAATATACTTCAGCTAAACAAACCCACCCGGATCGATCACTAAACATTCAACCAGGCAAAGCACAGCCATGTTCACTCAAAGATAAACCATCTTTCATCCAGGTAAGGGGCAGGCATGGATACTTTGGTACACTCTGCCTTTAAAGGGGCCTCACACAGATGGCACTTCCACATGCAACAGGAATCATAAACCATGCACTCCACACTGGGCAGTCACCTCCCCCTCTTACTCACATACTGTATAGCATGCCTCAATCTTTTTGAATTATGTTGAATAAAGATGTGTGAAAACACTGACAGTCCTTCCATCTGTCTGTCTGTACACAACTCCATGTACTATACTCCACTATGGCTGGGAATTGTCAGTACCCTCACGATACAATATTATAACAATACTTTAGGTGCCGATACAATGTGTATTACGTTTGTCACAATTCTATGTATTGCAATTCGATACTGCGATTTGATGTTTCAAACATATTGCTCACTATACTGTATGTCTGATGCAGAGAGGCACGAGAGCATGAGAAAAGGAGTTTTAATTGTTTAGGGAAATAAAAGTGCTGAAAACATGCTGGCTCACTATTTAAAAAGATGGAGAACAAGCAATAGAATTAAAAATACCTGAGTTGTGGCGTAGGTACAGCTGACTAGACCTAGCCAACGCTCCCTACAGTAACAAAAAAGTATATATCGATATAATATCGCAATATGAAACTGTATTGATCCCCCCCCCCATCTCCATACTCCACTGTGCTTTTAATTAGGTCGGATTTAAACGAGGCCCTCCATCTTCCTCTGAAGCAGAGCAGGGATGTGTGGGAAGAGTGACATCACTCAGAGGTAGCCTCCTTTTCATGGCTTGCCCACATTTTTGTGAACATGTGCTGGCTCACTCCCACTCTCTTAAGTGTACGATTTCTGAGAGACCATGGAGGGACAGCAAATGGATTTGGCATGGCATATTTCAACATGTCTAATGCTCAAATAACCTTCAAAGACTTCAAAGTTCTGGGCTAGTGGTTTTAGGTACAAAATGCAGCCTGACTGCTGACCATGGCCTCTGCATTCCATTATGGAAGATAAAGAATTGCACAGAAAAGTGCATTCTACAGAGAACAGCCTTACTAAGTACAGAGAAAAGACAATTAGCCTAATGGATGAAAACAAATAGTCTCTTCTTAGGGTACTAAAATAGGCAAGTTATATAGAGGACAAATATGAGGTGAGGCAGACTGACAGATAATCCTACACTCATCCTCCCACACACACAAATGTGCACACACACCATGTTGGCAAACCTTGAGCAGGAGTAGGGTTGGGCGGTGTCCTGATTTTCATATTGTCATACCGCCCTCCTCTCATCCCGGGAATTATGCTATTAGTACACAAGGGGTTGCTTAAAATGCAAAAGAAACTCCATTGGACATCTATTACCAGAATGATAACAAAATTAACACAAACGAATAGCGAATGTCAACAGAGGCTGCTAACTAAATATGCTAACGAGCGCAAACAGAAATAAACTAATTGCAAAGACAAGCAATCCAGCTCATAAATCTATACAAGTAATGTAAACTCACGTAAACTCGTACATCGCCTTGGTCCGTACAATTGCCCTTATTTTAGCGCCCCAAAAACGTAATACTTCCAGATCAACTGTAATGTCAATACCATTGTAAAGCACAATTTCTCCCCTTTCCAACAGAACCAATTACATGACCTAAACGCTGCCCGTTTCTGCATAATTCAAGCAGGCAATGAGCCCTGTCGGGTCTTTTTTGAAATGGCGAGTGGGGAAGCGAAACTAATGCATGATAGTGAGAAGAGAGATGTTGTGTGGGAAATTTGCTTTTTTTCACTCGATCTGTCCAACTTATCACCTTATCGCCTCTAAAATGTAAATAAAACACTATAAAGAGTATATATAATGTGTCATTACATACCTATTTGAAGGTTTGTGTCAAATTTGAATCGGATTTATAGGGTGGTACTAAAGTGATCATAGAAGTAAACAGCGGCTTTGAGAATGGTGATCAATGATGCAATGATGACGCAATGATGACACAAAAAAAATGACTAGGTATCCCCCCTTACCCCCGTCACTGTCCATTTCTTGCTTTTAAAGGATGAGAGAAGTGCTACACCTGGTGGAAAGAGATTGTAAGACAGAAATAGTTGCTTTGTGCGTGCTGTACGTTACGACATGACACGTCTAGATGTAACGGAGGGTCCATTTTTTCAACTTTTCTCCAATACTATAGAGCCATTACCATGTCGATCAACAATTTTGAAGTCAACACAGTCGCTACAGTCCCATTAGTTTTCTTTGTAGCCTCGTTTGAATGTTGCGGTTGCACACATTTGTACGGAATGGGGTGAGTTTACGTTATAGGTAGTAGCTACTGATTTTTTTTGTTTGTTGAGTTTGGACATTTACAAGTGAATGTGAAAGGGAGACATTGTGCAAATAAATAAAGTTTTGACCATGCTTGTCTGATGGAACAACAGTACTAGTTTTGGAGCAGTGTGTACATGCTGTGTCTGTGTGGAGTCGCTAGGGTAATGGGACTTCCTGCTCTGCTCGGAGAATAGGGTGAGGAGTAGAGGGTCGGAGAACCGAAGAAATTACGGGAAAAATGTACGTACATAAATCTAGATGGCAGGAGTAGCAGCTGTACAGATAACTCATCCAAAGCAGTTTGACTTCTCAAACACGGCAGAAAGCTAACACTATATGATAACCCGTCTCCTTATTAATTCAGCCACTTACTTCGCTAACGAGCAAGTTAAACCAAATACACAGCTGGACTCAGCAGCTCCAGCTTTCTCCCGTTGTGCTATATATAAACAAACACACGACTGGCTCAACTATTCTGGGGAACTACCGAGAGCTTCATAATGTAAAATAATGTAACCGGTGAAATGAAGAACGCATCTGCTTTGTTCCCTAACGTATTGCACAAGTTGACTGCAGGTATGATCTTAATAAGCTACAAATATTCAAATGTATTGAAAAACCTCCAATCAATAGTTTTGATGGTATTGAAAAACCACCCCGTGGCCATTTCCAAATATCCTGGTATATATGGCATACCGCCCAAGCCTTGGCAGGAGAAATGAAAGTAAATATAAAATATACCATTTCTGAGACTATGCGAAAAGGGTGTTACTGATAGCACTGTGATAGGAAGGTCTTTATCTTAAAAGAGAAGCACAAATTGAACACCAACAGCATTCCCATGACAGCAAAAGTGCAAAACCGTGTCTTTGCCACTTCCTCTATAGAGAACTTGCTGAATTCAATGGATACATACTAATATATGGATATATCATGCATCCACCTGTTGTATGGTGAATGTGAACATTTAAGACTGCTTTAGTCTTGTGTGAGATAATACAAATGTGCCTCTCAAAGAGAATAATTTCATCCTCATTGTCCATGCAGAAAAACAACACAGCCTAATCCATTTCAAACACACTTTGCTCCTAGAGAAATGAAAATGTTCATAAGGATTAGCTCTTTCAAACATGCTCCAGATGCCAGAGCATTCATACCTCATTAACAGTAAAGCCTAAGACGAAGAAACCTTGGTCACACAGAACACTCCAAACAGAGTATGGCATTACCATGCCACTGGATGATACCCCCCCATGCTACATACTAGAGTGCCATTTTCAGGGGGAAATTATGTACTGCCAACAAAGTAAACCTAGGCCTACTGCCTGTCAATTATCTATGTAGGCCATTATTTCTCAAACATAATAACATGTCATCCATGGGGATTTAGTGCAATATTAGATTTATATATTTATATATATATATATTAGCAATATTAGATTACATACAGTTGAAGTCAGAAGTTTACATTCACCTTATCCAAATACATTTAAACTCAGTTTTTCACAATTCCCGACATTTAATCCTTGTAAAAATGCTCTGTCTTAGGTCAGTTAGGATCCCTACTTTATTTTAAGAATGTGAAATGTCAGAATAATAGGAGAGAATTATTTATTTCATCACATTCCCAGTGGGTCAGAAGTTTACATACACTCAATTAGTATTTAGTAGCATTGCCTTTAAATTGTTTAACTTGGGTCAAACATTTTGGGTAGCCTTCCACAAGCTTCCCACAATAAATTGGGTGAATTTTGGGCCATTCCTCATGACAGAGCTGGTGTAACTGAGTCAGGTTTGTAGGCCTCCTTGCTCGCATATGATTTTTCAGTTCTGCATGCAAATTTTCTTTAGGATTGAGGTCAGGGCTTTGTGATGGCCACTCCAATACCTTGACTCCATTGACCTTAAGCCATTTTGCCACAACTTTGGTGGTATGCTTGGGGTCATTGTCCATTTGGAAGATCCATTTGCGACCAAGCTTTAACTTCCTGACTGATTTCTTGAGATGTTGCTTCAAAATATCCACATAATTTTCCACCCTCATGATGCCATCTATTTTGTGAAGTGCACCTGTCCCTCCTGCAGAAAAGCACCCCCACAACATGATTCCGCCACCCCCGTGCTTCACGGTTGGGATGGTATTCGTCGGCTTGCAAGCATCCCCCTTTTTTCTCCAAACATAACGATGGACATTTCTCCAAAAAGTACGATCTTTGTCCCCATGTGCAGTTGCAAACCGTAGTCTGGCTCTTTTATGGCGGATTTGGAGCAGTGGCTTCTTCCTTGCTGAGCGGCCTTTCAGGTCAAGTCGATATAGGGCTCGTTTTACTGTGGATATAGATACTTTTGTACCTGTTTCCTCCATCATCTTTACAAGGTAATTTGCTGTTGTTCTGAGATTGATTTGCACTTTTCCGCACAAAAGTACGTTAATCTCCAGGAGACAGAACGCGTCTCCTTCCTGAGAGGTATGACGGCTGCATGGTACCATGGTGTTTATACTTGCGTACTATTGTTTGTACAGATGAACGTGGTACCTTCAAGCATTCGGAAATTGCTCCTAAGGATGAACCAGAGGTGTGGAGGTCCACATTTTTTTTCTGAGGTCTTGGCTGATTTCTTTAAATTTT